>NC_036867.1:7572-25721 GCF_002910315.2 Salvelinus sp. IW2-2015
TCCCCTGCCCCGCTACAAAAGTTTCTCCCTGCATGCGGTCACTGAGTCCGAGTGCTAAAGGAGCTCCTTAAACTTGACCCCCCAAACAAAACATCTGGGTCAGATGGTTTAGACCCTTTCTTCTTGAAGGTTCTTTAAGGTTACACAAGACGAGAGGTGAGTCTGACACAAGGACAGAGAGGTGAGTCTGAACAAGGACAGAGAGGTGAGTCTGACACAAGACAGAGAGGGAGTTGACACAGGACGAGAGGTAGAACTGCACAAGGACAGAGGAGGTGAGTCTGACACAAGGACAGAGAGGTGAGTCTGACACAAGGACAGAGAGTGAGTCTGACACAAGGACAAGAGAGTGAGGACTGACACAAGGACAGAGAGGTGAGTCTGACACAAGACAGAGAGGTGAGTCTGACACAAGGACAGAGAGGTGAGTCTGACACAAGGACAGAGAGTGAGTCTGACACAAGGACAGCAGAGAGGTGAGTCTGACACAAGGACAGAGAGGTGAGTCTGACACAAGGACAGAGAGGTGAGTCTGACCAAGGACAGAGAGGTGAGTCTGACACAAGGACAGAGAGAGTGAGGACTGACACAAGGACAGAGAGGTGAGACTGACACAAGGACAGAGGAGGTGAGTCTACACAAGGACAGAAGTGAGTCTGACACAAGGCAGAGAGGTGAGTCGACACAAGGACAGAGAGGTGAGTCTGACACAAGGACATAAGAGTGAGACTGACACAAGGACAGAAGGTGAGTCTGACACAAGGACAGAAGAGGTGAGTCTGACACAAGGACAGAGAGGTGAGTCTGACACAAGGACAGAGAGGTGAGTCTGACACAAGGACAGAGAGGTAGTCTGACACAAGACAGAGAGGTGAGTCTGACACAAGGACAGAGAGGTGAGTCTGACACAAGGACAGAAGAGGTGAGTCTGACACAAGGACAGAGAGGTGAGTCTGACACAAGGACAGAGAGGTGAGTCTGACACAAGGACAGAGAGGTGAGTCTGACACAAGGACAGAGAGGTGAGTCTGACACAAGGACAGAGAGGTGAGCTGACACAAGGACAGAGAGGTGAGTCTGACACAAGGACAGAAGGTGAGTCTGACACAAGGACAGAGAGGTGAGTCTGACACAAGAGACAGAGAGGTGAGACTGACACAAAACAGAGAGGTGAACTGACACAAGGACAGAGAGGTGAGTCTGACACAAGGACAGAGAGGTGAGACTGACACAAGGACAGAGAGGTGAGTCTGACACAAGGACAAGAAGAGGTGAGGACGACACAAGACAGAGAGGTGAGCTGACACAAGGACAGAGAGGTGAGTCTGACACAAGGACAGAGAGGTGAGTCTGACACAAGGACAGAGAGGTGAGTCTGACACAAGGACAGAGAGGTGAGTCTGACACAAGGACAGAGAGGTGAGTCTGACCAACAAGGACAGAGAGGTGAGTCTGACACAAGGACAGAGAGGTGAGTCTGACACAAGGACAGAGAGGTGAGTCTGACACAAGGACAGAGAGGTGAGTCTGAACAAGGACAGAGAGGTGAGTCTGACACAAGGACAGAGAGGTGAGTCTGACACCAAGACAGAGAGGTGAGTCTGACACAAGGACAGAGAGGTGAGTCTGGACACAAGGACAGAGAGTGAGTCTGACACAAGGACAGAAGAGGTGAGTCTGACACAAGGACAGAGAGGTGAGTCTGACACAAGGACAGAGAGGTGAGTCTGACACAAGGACAGAGAGGTGAGTCTGACACAAGGACAGAGAGGTGAGTCTGACACAAGGGACAGAGAAGTGTGAGTCTGACACAAGGACAGAGAGGTGAGTCTGACACAAAAGGACAGAGAGGTGAGTCTGACACAAGGACAGAGAGGTGAGTCTGACACAAGGACAGAGAGGTGAGTCTGACACAAGGACAGAGAGGTGAGTCTGACACAAGGACAGAGAGGTGAGTCTGACACAAGGACAGAGAGGTGAGTCTGACACAAGGACAGAGAGGTGAGTCTGACACAAGGACAGAGAGGTGAGGTCTGACACAAGGACAGAGAGGTGAGTCTGACACAAGGACAGAGAGGTGAGTCTGACACAAAGGACAGAGAGGTGAGTCTGACACAAGGACAGAGAGGTGAGTCTGACACATAGGACAGAGAGTTGAGTCTGACACAAGGACAGAGAGGTGAGTCTATAACTAAGGACAGAGAGGCTTGACGTTCTGACACAAGGACAGGATGAGTGTGAGTTTTTCTGACACTACCGACAGAGAGGTTGTTGTTTAGTCTGACAGTAAATGTGACATGCTGAGTATTGTGTGTTGTGAGTATTTCTCGCGTTGGACCTAGTAACCGGCAGGTAGCCTAGTGGTTAGAGCGTTGGACTAGTAACCGGCAGGTTCATAAATCGACTCCCCAAGCTGACAAGGTAAAAATCTGTTGTTCTGCCCCCGAACAAAGGAAGTTCCTAGACCGTCATTGTAAATAAGAATTTGTTCTTAACTGACTTGCCACGTTAAATAAACGCTAAATAAATAAAAAATAAAATAAAAGTCCTATTTTACTGTAGCTGTTTTAGCGTAACTTTCTTGTTGGCATAAAGACCTCCTTCAAAACACAGTATATAAATCATTCATTCATTTGTCCATGTCATCACACAGCATACAAGTCATCCATGTCTTTAAATACACAGTCAAGCATTTTAGTTCTAAAACTAAATAACAAAGGGAGCCTTTAATAATTAAACAATGAGTAAAACAGGAACATGTCAGTTAAAGGGAATGAATTCACAAATGCACTTGACTGAAAACAAAATGGTAAAGCCTTTAATACAGCACAGGAAAGTTTAAAAACAGACGGATTTGTGAAATTGCTTTACCCGACATTTTGCGGTTACGTGAGGCTTGGTGATCTCAGAATCAGTAGGATATTTAACAAACACTCAAATAGGCAACAGAAGCAAGAACAGCATAAGGCTGAGTGAATCACTCATTCCTGTTCTTCCTTCAAAATAAGTTATATTATAATGCAGGTTAAAGACATTCTTTCTGATTGTCTTTAGCATGCAGTCTCTCCTCTTGCTACAGCTAATTTTGTATGAATTAAGTGGATTATAATACATTTATATATTTGCAGGAGTTGATGCATTTTTCGTTAGGGCAAATCTGGTCTGTGATATTGAGTTAGAAATGTAAAACTTTAGGCCTCAAATACATTGCAAGTCTGCCCTTTTTTGACCATTTGGCTACACTTTACAATAGTACTCAAATGACTGACCGCAGCATCTATCAGTAGTCTAAACTGTGACACAAATTTAGGGATTTTTCACACCTAGTCGAGTTATTAGACTATCCTTTGGTAAATTAATGGAGGTGTGAATGTTTCAGTCAGTCTCTCTACTATCACACTAAAGTCCCGCATCGGGCAAAAATGAAAACCGGCGGTCGGTCCCGCAGTTGAGAGAGAACTTGGGTAAATACAAGGGCGCAATTACACTTGACATGTGGACTGACGATTTTCGAATAATAGGATACTTGTGCCTTTACAGACAGTGCAGCTCAAAACTACAGATAACATTAGACCAGCTATTGTGAAAGAATACTTGTGGATCTTGTTGATTTCCTCTATTGCGTGAATAGGCCTAATGTCCACTTGGTAATTGTGTGGTTCCAAAGAATAAAGCGTCACCTTCAGATAGAGGTGTGTTTTCAGAGAGAAGCCAGCTGTGACCAGGCACGGTGGATTAAAGCCTCACCTTCAGATGGAGGTGTGTTTCAGAGAGAAGCCAGCTGTGACCAGGCACGGTGGATAAAGCCTCACCTTCAGATGGAGGTGTGGTTTCGAGAGAAGCCAGCTGTGACCAGGCACGGTGGATAAAGCCTCACCTTCAGAGTGGAGTGTGGTTTCAGAGAGAAGCCAGCTGTGACCAGGCACGGTGGATAAAGCCTCACCTTCAGATGGAGGTGGGTTTCAGAGAGAAGCCAGCTGTGACCAGGCACGGTGGATAAAGCCTCACCTTCAGATGGAGGTGTGGTTTCAGAGAAGCCAGCTGTGACCAGGTACGGTGGATAAAGCCTCACCTTCAGATGGAGGTGTGGTTTCAGAGAGAAGCCAGCTGCCAGCCTGTGACCAGGCACGGTGGCACTTTAATAATAAAACATTTGATGTAATAAATATATCACTAGTCACTTTAAACAATGCCACTTCATATGTTTACATTACTCATCTCAGATGTATAAGCTGTACTCTATACCATCTACTGCATCTTGTATATGCTGTACTCTATACACTCTACTGCATCTTGCCTATGCAAGATATGTACTTATTCATTCCTTTACACTTGTAGTTAAGGTAGTTGTGAAATTGTTAGATATTACTGCAAGGTCGGAACTAGAAGCACAAGCATTTCGCTACACTCACATTAACATGTGCTAACCATGTGTATGTGACCAATAAAATGTGATGCTTGTCAACGCATTAGGGAGAGTGAACAAGTGCACACTTCTGGGTGAAGGGAACAGAATCGGAAAGCTGCATGTGTCTAAGACCCATCAACAACAAAAAAAAATCAAAAAACCAAATCAATAGAGCGTTAACTGGTAACCTTTCCTTAATACGTTCAACTGGACTGGTTTGGGTTACAGTTAATAGCTGAATCTCAATAGTGTAAAATGCCATAAAAAGTTGGCCATTTTGAAGTAGATGATCATGTGTCAGGAAACTCGGGTGTTCGCGGGGCAGGAAGTACATGGTGAAGAACATCGAGAGGACCGACACACGTGGGCCTTGGCCGACTGTTACGCACACCTCTAGGAAGAGGGAACGCAACACCCTGCTACAACTCAACTCCCCATGGAGTGAACGAGGTATGGGACTGTAGGTGCGAGTAAGGATGACAAAGGCAGAGAGAGTGGTACCGTTTACAAGGAATTTATTCCGTCACACAGTAATTTTGGGGAAATGGGGCTGGACGGAACCAAAGCAAAGAAAGTAAATATCAAAGCCCCCTCTCCTACCATACCTGCCTACCCACTACTTACCTAACTAGCACCACCTGGTGCGCTAACCAAAATACAGGGGATGGTCCGCCCAGGTCTTAACTAGTGTGCATAGACAGAGTATATGTATGCCCGCGGGCCTCTTGCCTAAGCACTCCCAAGGTGCCTTCCCCTTCCCCCCTGGGAACAAAAACAGAATAACACAAACAATGTCAATAATCAAAACACTGCATCCTACTTACACACACAGGACACACTAATTAGCTCTCTCTCAACAACACCCAACACACTCATCAATTCTCTTCTGAGCAACAGAACACTGGCTATATAGCTGGAGAAGGAGTCTAATGGGATACAGCTGTATCCTGACGAGAGTGCGGGGTCAGCTCCAATTAGCAATGAGACCGACCAATCAGCTGCTTGGGGGAATTTCAGGAAGCCATCCTGAAACACACACATACAAAACCACAACACAGAAACTGGGGAACGTAACACCGACTCAATCCACATCTTAACTGACGTTTTCAGCCACATATCAGTTTAGGAACTGACTTGGTTGGCTCTAATGGTCTACGGCAGGGGTTCTTAAACTTTTTCAGAATGGGACCCAAATTAGAAATTGTGTGTTTTCCTGGGACCCAAGCGTAGGAAAATATGCAACTATACATAAATATAGGTACATTTCATTGCCCTTATGCATAAAACAAATGTAATATAGACAAAAACAAAAGATTAAATATCCATATAAATATATATTAATGTTTAATATCCCCCATTAAAAACACTCTTACAGATCTGTCTAGGTTGGACCTGTTGCTGCTAAAATACAAGAAATAATTTATTCTAAACTGGAATAAACAGATTGATCACATCACACAGATGTAGACCAACAAGCATGTCTATATTCTGGGCTCTGTTTTAGACAGTACAACACGGAGGTCATGCTCAGCCTTAAACTGTTTCTGTACTTGTTTTTTAAGTATGTCAGAGTTGAGAACCCTGACTCGCATAGGTATGTGGTGCCAAACTGGACCAGAACATCTACTGCTTTCTCAGTCAGGCAGGAGACCGCTTCCTGCAAGGTCGGATTGGTGTTTGGTGTATTGGTGTTTCATGACGATTGAGCTCAGTCAGAACTTGTTGCTAGCATGAGTCCATTTGATGACAGCAGTGAGTGATGGCGAGTGGGAATGACAAGTCAGCGGCAGACAGCGCATCATCTTCTGCTGAACCACAGCGCGTCATCTTCTGCTGAACCACAGCGCGTCATCTTCTGCTGAACCACAGCGCGTCATCTTCTGCTGAACCACAGCGCTGTCATCTTCTGCTGAACCACAGCGCGTCATCTTCTGCTGAACCACAGCGCGTCATCTTCTGCTGAACCACAGCGCGTCATCTTCTGCTGAACCACAGCGCTGCATTGTCTGTGTCGCGGAGTGATCTTCAAGAAAACTGCAGAAAAAAAGATCTGGTAAACCACGAAGCACACAGGTATCTCCCTCTCACACTCGCACAGCTGCCAAACTGAGCAGAGAGCGCAGATGCACTTGGCCAAATCAATTTCAGTAATTAATGAAATAATTATACATTTCCTCTGACACGTCACAACCCACCGTTAACATGTCCGCGACCGACCCATACTTTAAGAACGGCTGGTCTACGGTAGTGTAGCACGGTATACCGAAACGTTTATACATTTTCGATAGTAGAACATGAAAAACGATTTGGTGCTAGAATGTGTTACTTTCGGTACTTCTGTAAAATGTGTCTCACGGATCAAGTCTGTCTGGCTGGCTGGATAACTGACTGAGTGTGTGACTGATAAGCAGAAAGGGTCTGGAGGTGTTTTACTCACCATCATCAATGATCCAGTCATCGTCCTGCCTCTCTCACCATCCGAGAGTTCCTCGTCCGCCTCGTCATACACACTGGTCAAATCCGCCACCTAGACACAGCACACACATCAAAACAAGGCTATAACACACACCAGACAACTTGTTCACTAAACACACAGATTAAAAAGGGGCGAAACTGTTAACACTCCTGTCAGAACAGGGCTTGGACAACGAACACACATGACTCTCACCTCGTATTTGACCTTCTCTCCCTTGGCTCTCTTGAGCTGCCAGACCACAGTCATCCCCTGAAAGCACGTTCAGGGCAGGCAAGTGACTATCTGCTTTTAGCAACGCGGGTGTATTTACATACACTAGCGTTACTTCTTATTGTATTGGGTTGCACAAGAACAGTCTGTGGGAAGCCAGAAGTTAAATAAAATGAAAATAAATAAAACAATCCGTTGATCATTATGACGGGAGAATTTGAGACAATATCTAAAGTAACATATTATACTGTAAAGTGTTGGTCCCATGTTTCATGAGCTGAAATAAAAAGATCCCAGAAATGTTCAATACTCACAAAAACCTTCTCTCTCCAACTTTGTGCAGAAATCTGTTTACATACCTGTTAGTTAGCATTTCTACTTTGCCAAGATAATCCATCCACCTGACAGGTGTGGCATAACAAGAAGTTGATTAAACAGCCTGATCATTACACAGGTGCACCTTGTGCTAGGGACAATACAAGGCCACTCCAAAATGTGCAGTTTTGTCAAACAACACAATGCCACAGATGTCTCAAGTTGAGGGAGCGTGCAATTGGCATGCTGACTGCAGGAATGTCCACCAGAGCTGTTGCAAGAATTTAATGTTAATTTCTCTACCATAAGCCACCACCAATGTCCTTTTAGAGAATATGGCAGTACATCCAACCGGCCTTACAACCGCAGCCATGTGTAACCACCAGCCCAGGACCTCCACATCAGACTTCTTCACCTGCAGGATCGTCTGAGACCAGCCACTCGGACAGCTGATGAAACCGAGGAGTATTTCTGTCCATAATAAAGCCCTTTTGTGGGGAAAAACAAATTCTAATTGGCTGGGCCTGGGTCTGGATCCCCAATGGATGGGCCTTGCTCCCAAGTGGTTGGGCCTATGCCCTCCCAGACACACGCCCCTGCCCAGTCATGTGAAATCCAGATTAGGGCCTAATTTATTTATTTCAATTAACTGATTTCCTATATGAACTGTAACTCAGTAAAATCATTGCGTTTATATTTTTGTTCAGTATATTAAAGAGACTTTCCAAACGTGGGTCTGTTGTAAGCAGAGGAAGTTTGGAAAGTGTTTAATAATACATTTATTTAAATATTGTCTCAAATTCACCCTGTCATAATGACCAACCGGCATGCCCACTGGCACAGTAAGTTGAAAAGGAACTTGGGGAGGCTCCAAGATGGCAGCTTGAACGCCCGCTTCCTACCGAGCTCTGCATACCAACTTTTGAAAGATAGTGAAAAGTGTATTATTTTGGACTACGAAACTAATACTTTGCTTGCTAAAAACACCAGGTTATTGATGATTTAAGATTATATTTTCCAAAATGTCACAGCGCGCTGACAGAAAGAGAAATCTTATGGCTAACTCCTCAGCTAGCAATGCTCAGGCATCATCCAATGTCGTTACCCAGGAGGCAAATGCTTTGATTGACAACTGCACAACTATACTGGTCTGACAGACTCTATGCCACTTACCGTGTCAGACGACGATTTTCCTGCTTTGCCTATAACCCCAAGCAAACCTCCAGCTTCCAAGAAAGGCATGTCTGGAACTGGGCCCAGATCCCACTGCGAATAATTTTGTTATCGCCACTCATCAATGCAAGTTGCGATGCCTTAGAGAAAATGGTTGGCGACAACTCAATGAAAATCGAGGACTTAAAAAAAAAAGTTGAAATGGAACTTCTGACTTCCTGTTTCGGTGTAGCCCAATTACAATAGAAGCAACGCTAATGTATGTAAATACACCCGCGTTGTTAAAAGTAGCTAGCGACAGACCACTTCCTAAAATGTCAACATCACAGAGTAGCTAGCCAGCTAACGGTGGGTAATTATTCATATTACGAACATTCAGTGTAAATGTAATGTAACTAAATCTAGTAAATCTGGAAAAGCTAGCTAACGTTAACTGGCTAATAGTTTCTTTGTTGTTAGTGAGAGCTACTGTAACGTTAGCTGACAGCATGAGCTTGCTGGCTAAGCCGTATTTGCATGTTCACTCTTGTCGAGCTCGCTAACATGCTTGTTTGTTTACAGTAACTTTCCGTTCAGACTCACTACCGCCTGGATTGTCCTTCTCTGTGTTAGAAGCCGGAGCCATTGCTATTTATTGACAACCTTCACCTCTCTCTTGGTACACAGCTCAACACAACAGAAGTTTCCGCACCAAAAATTCTTCCCGGTGAAAGTCATTTCCAGGAAATGACGCAGCATGAAAGCAGCCAATCGCTGGTGTTTTCGAAGCTAGTCCAGAGAGGAAGAGGCAAAGCGAGAGGATTTACTCCGCTCGAAATCTGTCCACGAAAATAAAACCACTAATTGAAGAGTTGTATGGAGGACAATGAGAGTGTAGAATTTGGTCAACAAAAAATGTAATTGCTACGTGATGTTTATTTGATCGAATAGAAGTTCCGTAATGGTTAGGTTGTTAAGAATGCACTGATATAAGTGGACTCACCTGGCATTTTGGCAATTAAAAACAATAGGACTTTAAATCGGAGTTCTGCCTGTTGTTCACACGCCTATCTGCCCTCTCATTGGCTAGAGTGATCCCATCTTGTCTCGCCTCTCCCGTCTGGCTTCCATCTTTGAGAACATGTATTTCCATTGTTTGAGCGGTCTCTTTTCAATATATAATCTTTGGCTTGGCGCTTGGTATAACAATGTGTGTGGTCCAATGTCCGCTTGATGGCAATGTTGTTTCATCGTCGATGTAGGCTAGTACTGTAGGCCTACACTAGGTTACAACCTAGTTAACCTTGAATGCAATTTACAATGTATTCATCACTTTATTAGTCTGGGGGTCTGGACTGTAAGGAAGGTTGGTGATGGTGAGTTAAAGTTTGTTTATTGCTTGCTTGTTTCATCATCAAGAACACTCGTGCTCTCGGCGACATGGTGCCAATAAACACACCATCCTCTCTCTCTCTCTCTCTCTCTCTCTCTCTCTCTCAATTAAATTCAAGGGGCTTTATTGGCATGGGAAACATATGTTAACATTGGCAAAGCAAGTGAGGTAGATAATATACAATAGTGAAATAAACAATAAAAATTAACAGTAAACATTACACATACAGAAGTTTCAAAAATAAAGACATTACAAATGTAATATTATGTATATATACAGTCTTGTGTCTCTCTCTCGCTCTCTGTCTCTGTCTCACTCACTCACTCGTATCTCCCACCTCATTTGACAAGTTAGGGAACATTTCTCTGAAGAGAGGCGAGGCCTATTTACAGATGCTTTGACAGCAGAAAGTGTCGCCTTTTTATCGCAATGAAGCTTGTTTCCATGGTGACCCTGGCGGGACTCTGTGCGCGCACAAAAGATTCCCCTGTCCCAGATTTGGAGGATGAAAGCGCGCTCGGGCTTGTGGGACACGCAGACGCATATTGGCACTGTGGTTCTACAATGCGTTTAAACATCAGTCCTACAAAAGATCCATTGTAGCCCATGCAAGTGCAGGTCTCTACTGTTCAGCTTTGTTCTTGTTTTTGGATTATTGAAGGAATTAACACAGACAACGTTGTCAACGTGTGATAGGTCTAGGCATATAGCCAGTGGTGTAAAGTACTCAAGTAAAAATATTTTAAAGTAGTACTTTAGTCGTTTTTTGGAGTATCTGTATTTTACTTTACTATTTATATTTTTGACTACTTTTACTTTTACTTCACTACATTCCTAATGAAAATAATGTACTTTTTACTCTATACATTTTGCCTGACACCCAAAAGTACTCGTTACATTTTGAATGCTTAGCAGGACAGGAAAAGGACCTATTCATGCACCTATTAAGACGACATCCCTGGTCATCTTTACTGCCTCTGATCTGGCAGACTCACTAAACACAGAACATCCCTGGTCATCCCTACTGCCTCTGATCTGGCAGACTCACTAAACACATGTGCTTCGTTTGTAAATTATGTCTGAGTGTTGGTGTGCCCCTGGCCATCCAAAAATAAAATGGTGCCGTCTGGTTTGCTTAATATAAGGAATTTTAAATAATATATAATTTAACATTTGTCAAACTTGTAAGTCGCTCTGGATAAGAGCGTCTGCTAAATGACTTAAATGTAATGTAATTATAAACTGGGTGGTTTGAGCCATGAATGCTGATTGGCTAAAAGCTGTGGTATATCAGACCATATACCACAGTATGACAAAACATGTATTTTTACTGCTCTTATTATGTTAGTAACCAGTTCATAATAACAATAAGGCATCTCGCGGTTTTGTGGTATATGGCCAATATACCATGGCTAAGGGCTGTGTCCAGGCACTCCACATTGCGATGTGCATTAGAACAGCCCTTGGCCGTGGTATATTGGCCATATACCACACCCCTTCGGGCCTTATTGCTTAAGTATATTCGAGCGATTACATTTACCTTTGATACTTAAGCATATTTAATACCAAATACTTTTAGACTTTTACTCAATAAGTAATTTACTGGGTGACTTTCACTTTTACTTGAGTAATCCTCTATGAAGGTATATTTACTTTAACTCAAGTATGACAATTGTGTACTTTTTCCACCACTGCCTATAGCACTCTATCTGCTATAAAACATCAACTTTGGGTACACAGTGTTGTGCCTTCAGTGTTACGCAATGAATTCTTGAACTAGGCTAGACTGAGAGGCAACGTATGGTCAGAGAGCCGATGTGTGACGTATCTGGATATTTAGAGCGTGAGAGTATTTGTTTTAAAGATATTCAGGGCATGCTAATTTTGTTTCAAGATACCAAATGTGGCCACAACTTTAGTAACCTGGACACATAGCTAGCTACTCGTTCATTTAGCCCACTTGGCCACAGAACAAGATCCACTAATTGGGCATGCCTGTAGTTGGTGAACATTGTGCCCGGTGTGGCCGGTCACGCATGTGTGTTTGCTCATGCATGCATGTCCGACCCAGGCCGGCGGTTTTTAAAAACGAACGTGCACGCCTCACTCGACTACACTCGTGCGCTGAGTGTCTGCCTCGGTGCCTGTTGGTGACGGTTGGAACGAGGGAAGGGAAAAGCCAAGACCGTTTTTATACAGTCAACGTTTTGACGGACAAATACGCGTCTCTAATCATGGTGGGGCGGACAAGCAATGGAACGCAAGATTACGCAGGTGCTTCTGGTGCGCCCGGACGCAGGAGAGGAGCAGGCACGGTAAATCAGCCAACCAACAATAGTATACTTGTAACCTCTACCTGTACTATGGCCTCAGCCAAGATGTCTGGACCTTTATGGCACAGGACATAGTGGAATTGGGCTGTCCTTTAATTGTGGTTGCTGGTTCAAGCCTTTAGATGTCAGTCATGTAATAAATGAAATAGACCTATCAAGTAGGCCTACTTTTTCCCAGATTACTTTTGTGGCTGTAGTAAGGTAGCGGCTGTAGTCTCTGGCTGTAGAAAGGTAGTGGCTGTGGCTGTAGTCTCTCTATAACTATGCAACAGTGTCCTTTATGTTCTTGTAGAGGTATTTAAAGAAAGACAGATGTAGAGTCAGAGAGACTCTTATATAAAGTGGTTAAAAGTGATACAAAAAAATGAAGTGAGAGAATGTTCCAGGGGAGAGAGAAGTAAAGATAGAAAGAGGAGAGACAAGTAAAGATGGAGAGATGGATAGAGAAGTAAAGATGGAGAGAGAAGTAAAGATAGAAAGAGGAGAGAGATGGAAAGAGAGGAGAGAGAGGTAAAGATGGAGAGATGGAGAGAAATGTAAATATACAGTGAACTCGGAAAGTATTCAGACCCCTTTCCTCTTCCACATTTTGTTGCCTTATTCTAAAATGGATTACATTTTTTTAAATCCTCAACAATCTACACACACTACCCCATAATGACAAAGTGAAAAACAGGTTTTTAGACATTTTTGCAAATGTATTAAAAAAAAAAAAAAATAAAGAAATACCTTATTTACATAAGTATTCAGACCGTTTGCTATGAGACTCCAAATTGAGCTCAGGTGCATCCTGTTTCCATTGATCATCCTTGAGATGTTTCTACAACTTGATTGGAGTCCACCTGTGGTATATTAAATTGATTGGACATGATTTGGAAAGGCACACACCTATCTATATAAGGTCCCACAGTTGACAGTGCATGTCAGAGCAAAAACCAAGCCAAGAATTGTCCGTAGAGCTCCGAGACAGGATTGTGTTGAGGCACAGATCTGGGGAAGGGTACCAAAACAATTCTGCAGCATTGATGGTCCCCAAGAACACAGTGGCCTCCATCATTCTTAAATGGAGGAAGTTTGGAACCACCAAGACTCTTCCTAGAGCTGGCCGCCCAGTCAAACTGAGCAATCGTGGGAGAAGGGCCTTGGTCAGAGAGGTGACCAAGAACCCGATGGTTACTCTAATAGAGCTCTAGAGTTCCTCTGTGGAGATGGGAGAACCTTCCAGAAGGACAACCATTTCTGCAGCACTCCACCAATCAGGCCTTTATGGTAGAGTTGCAAGACGGAAGCCACTCCTCAGTAATAGGCACATGACATCTCGCTTGGAGTTTGCCAAAAGCACCTAAAGGACTGTCAGACCACAAAAAACAAGAATCTCTTTTCTTATGAAACCAAGATGGAACTCTTTGGCCTGAATTCCAAGCGTCACATCTGGAGGAAACCTGGCACCATCCCTACGGTGAAGAATGGTGGTGGCAGCATATTGCTGTGGGGATGTTTTTTCAGCCTCAGGAACTGGGAGACTAGTCAGGATTGAGGGAAAGATCAACAGAGCAAAGTACAGGGAGATCCTTGATGAAAGCCTGCTCTGGAGTGCTCAGACTGGGGCGAAGGTTTACCTTCCAACAGGACAACGACACTAAGCACACAGTCAAGACAATGCAGGAGTGGCTTCAGGACAAGCCTCTGAATGTCCTTGAGTTGCCCAGCCAGAGCCTGGACTTGAACCCGATCGAGCATCTCTGGAGAGACCTGAAAATAACTGTACAGCAATGCTCCCCATCCAACCTGACAGAGCTTGAGAGGATCTGCAGAGAAGAATGGGAGAAACTCCCCAAATACAGGTGTGCCAAACTTGTAGCGTCATAAACAAGAAGACTCAAGGCTCTAATCACTACCAAAGGTGCTTCAACAAAGTAAAGGGTCTGAATACTTATGTAAATGTGATATTTCAGTTCTTTATTTTTATACATTTGCTAAAAATTCTAAAAACCTGTTTTTGCATTGTCATTATGGGGCATTGTGTGTAGATTGTTGAGGGGGGAAAACAATTTAATCCACTTTAGAATAAGGCTGTAACGTAACAAAACGAGGATAAAGTGGTCTGAAAACTTTCTGAATGCACTGGAGAGAGAAGTATAGATAGAAAGATTGAGAGAGGGGAAAGAAATGTAAAGATTGAGAGAGGGGAAAGAAATGTAAAGGTAGAAAGATTGAGAGTGGGGAGAGAAATGTAACGTTAGAAAGATTGAGAGAGGGGAGAGAAATGTAAAGTTCAGAAAGATTCACTTCCATGTTCCTGCTGGTTCATAGGAATAAAATAAGGTTAAAGCTCTCTCTAGGTTCCTTCTCTGTACTGTATATCATTGCAATTCAGTAGGAAACATTATACTGTTCCCGTATATTCTTAAACGGTCTCCTGTCCTCCCCCCTCCCCCTTGTTTTCTCTCATAACACCTGATCCCCAAAAGCACTGGATAGGTGTCTACTACTATAACAGCCTCCTGCTTTCACCTATCCTGATGTGGTCAAGGAGGAAAGGTGGCAAGAAACTGGAGCTGATTAAGACTGTTGGGACACAGCACAGGGAGGAACCATTCCAACCTTTGAACACATAGTGGTGTCTCAATAGTCTACTCTAAAGAGGGCTTCCTTCATTTGCACTGATGTGAAAGAACTGGGTATATAAAAGCAACCACCTTAGTGTGCATGTATGTGCCATGATTACTTTCACCTATAGTGTGTTTTCAGAGGAGAGGAGAGAGGAGCTATTGTAGACTATTGACAGTTAGCCTCCTAGACACTAATAGTCACTGCCATCCTTCACTGATGGTCCTAGCCAGCTCAGCCAATCCGTATCACTGATGCAAATGAGACAGTGGGAGCTGTGCACTGATTGGAGCTCTCTCTCTCCCCTTTGTCATCGCCATGGCAAGAATTTGGAGACGCTTGGCTGCTGGTCTGTGAGCGAGGGATCACTCTGCCAAAGGGAGGAGAGAGGGAGGAGAGAGGGAGGGAAGAGGTAGAGTATAGGGAGGGAGAGAGGAGAGAGAGTAGGGCAGAGTGGGCGGGGATATAGGGGGAAGTGAAGAGAGGGGAAAGAGGCCGAGAGAGGAAGAGAGAGAGGGAGGTAGAGAGAGAGAGAGAAATAGAGAGAGGTATCATCTCACTGATGCTGAGTCACAGACAGGGGGTTCAGCCGCCGTATCCCATGAGCCTTTAGGGGAAACATGGAGGAGCTCGAGCACACCTGCCCCCAGCTGGTCACGGTAGGGTCTGTGTGTGTGGAGGGGAGGGGGGCTAGCTCGTCTCCTTGTTGTTATGAAACAGATCCACTGTCTGTGTGTGCCTTTGGGGGATGTTCTGAATGCTGAGTGGACTGTGTGTTTCTGTGTGTTGGGGGAGGGTGGGGGGATGGGTGTGTTTCTCAGTATTGGCAGGGGTACGTGTGTATAAGCAGTCTAGCATAGATCTCCTGACATGGACACAAAAGCTCAAGAAAACAGGGGCGATGCCAGCCCCATTCAGTCTCTCGCTCTCTCGCTCTCTTTCTCTCGTCTGTTCGCATCTCTCCCTTTTATTCTTTGTGCCTCTCTCCTGCTCTTCTTCATCTCCCCCCTCTCTCTCTGTCTCTCTCTTTCTTTACTCCATCACAGCGTTGTTGTTTTCTTAGTTAATCCTTCTCATTCTAGACGTTCTCTGCTTGTGCCAGTGTAAGGGTGTAGTAAGCATGCTCGCTGCGGTCACTCTGATTGGCCGATCGTCCGAGGCATCCGCCTGCCCTTTGTCCGCTCTGGGCTCCTCCCTGATTTCACCTTGCAGTGGATTGTGGGAGAAAAGTTACCTAAGTGCGTCCTCCTCACTGTTCCGTTCTCCCCATCTGTTGCCATGGGGATGGGAGCTCACACGGGAGCTCTCTCTACCTCCTCTTTGTTCTATCTCATCCCTTATCCGGATGGAATACGTAGAGGTGGAATTACCTTCATATATCTTGTGTTATGGGAGTGGATCTATGATGTCATTGGGGATGTCACTGGGGAAGTCATGCATCTTACATTTTCTCTTTGTCTCCCGCTCTAGAGAATGAGAGCCAGAGAGATGTCAACAATGTAAACATATCTTTCTCATGCCAATAAAGCCCTTTGAATTGAATTGAGAGAGATGGAGAGAGATAGAGAGATAGAGAGCGATGGAGTTCCATTTTAGCCAGACGTAAATCAATACCACTGAGTGCTGCTTGTGCCATCACCATGTAATCGATAGTTGTGATAGAGAATAGATAATAGTCCTGATCAATAATCTAATGGACATTACTAAGCCAGAGAGAGGGGATAGCAATCAAGAAGGGGACATGAGTGTCATTCAACTTATTTTTTATCTCCTCCATCTCTCGCTTTCTCTTTGTCTCTCCGTCCCCCTTTCAAATTCTATTGGATTCTTTCTGCCTCTTTTGCTTTTCAGGTTAATCTTTCCTCTCCCTTCTTTTCTTCTGCTCTTTGCCACTCTTTTCATCTATCACGTTGTTCCTCTGTAAATCCATACCATTTGTGGTTTGTTGCGAAGAGTAAAATGGTTTTGTAGATGTGAATTTGATGCATGTGCTGTTTTAATATGCTTTTGTAGAGTTAACAATAAAGTTAACGCTCTAACGCTGAACCAATAAAGTGACTAACAGTTAAATCTCTCTAAATCTCTAAATCTCTTGAACTGAATCAATTCAGTTCAATTCACTTGGCTTTATTGGCATGGGAAACATATATACATCGCCAAAGCAAGTGAAATAGATATACAAAAGTGAAATAAACAATAACAAATGAACAGTAAACATTACACTCACAAAAGTTTCAAAAGAATAAAGACATTTCAAATGTCATATGTCTATATACAGTGTTATAATCATGTGCAAATAGTTAAGGTACAAAAGGGAAAATAAACAAACATAAATCTAGGTTGTATGGGTCTCTCTCTCTCAGATGCTGACAGAGCCTGCTATCTTTGCCAAGGACACCAGCTGTGAGTGCCGCGCCCCTCACGAGAAACTCTCCATCGCTCAGGCCCGCAGAGGCACCCCAAGTATACCTCTTCTTCTGTTCCCAGATCCATCACTAGTTTACCACTGTTCCTGCTCTTATCCTCATTCTTCATCCTCTCTTCTTCTGTTCCCAGATCCATCACTAGTTTACCACTGTTCCTTAGAATCAAGAACAGGAAGACAAGAATCACAGAACAGGAAGACAAGAATCACAGAACAGGAAGAAAGCACACTGATAAAGTGACGCCCAGAAAGAGCCATGCACGCTAGCACATTACTCTAGATACACAAACAGTTAGAAAAGCTGAATAAACAGGTGTGATGGAAACAGTTAGACACACCTGGTGTTTCTCCAGGAAGTCCTGTGTGAGCGTCCATGGTGCGTCTCGGACCACCTCGTCCACATAGCGACAGTGTCTCAGAGCCTCATACCTCTCATCCTCCGTCATCACCGTGAAACCCTTGTACTTGTGGGTCGTTCATCACTGCACACTGACACACATACACAAAGTCACAAAGGTACGCAGTAACCTTAGAGTATGAATAACATATATGTTTAGCTAAGAGTCATTATAT
The DNA here is from genome assembly GCF_002910315.2 of Salvelinus sp. IW2-2015. Taxonomy (NCBI): domain Eukaryota; kingdom Metazoa; phylum Chordata; class Actinopteri; order Salmoniformes; family Salmonidae; genus Salvelinus; species Salvelinus sp. IW2-2015. The sequence continues at coordinate 25,468 of NC_036867.1, forward strand.
CCACATGTTTTATAAATGTATGTCTGTACATATCTACATGTGTGTGTGTACAATACCTCCCACTATGAGGTATGCATTGGGGAAGAGGTTCTTGGCCTGCATCAGGGCTCTGGCATGGCCGGAGTGGAACAGATCAAATATTCCATTGCATATACACGCACTGGAACGGTCCACTGAAGAGGACACACAGAGAGTACGGTTTTTACACACAGAGTTTACATCTAGAGGACACACAGAGAGTTTACATCTAGAGG
>NC_036867.1:25746-52339 GCF_002910315.2 Salvelinus sp. IW2-2015
CAGGAAGACAAGAATCAACAGAACAGGAAGACAAGAATCACAGAACAGAAGACAAGAATCACAGAACAGGAAGACAAGAAATCACAGAACAGGAAGAAAGAATCACAGAACAGGAAGACAAGAATCACAGAACAGGAAGACAAGAATCACAGAACAGGAAGAAAGCACACTGATAAAGTGACGCCCAGAAAGAGCCATGCACGCTAGCACATTACCTAGATACACAAACAGTTAGAGAAAGCTGAATAAACAGGTGTGATGGAAACAGTTAGACACACCTGGTGTTTCTCCAGGAAGTCCTGTGTGAGCGTCCATGGTGCGTCTCGGACCAACCTCGTCCGACATAGCGACAGTGTCTCAGAGCCTCATACCTCTCATCCTCCGTCATCACCGTGAAACCCTTGTTACTTGTGGGTCAGTTCATCACTGCACACTGACACACATACACAAAGTCACAAAGGTACGCAGTAACCTTAGAGTATGAATAACATATATGTTTAGCTAAGAGTCATTATATCCACATGTTTATAAATGTATGTCTGTACATATCTACATGTGTGTGTGTACATAACTCCCACTATGAGGTATGCATTGGGGAAAGAGTTCTTGGCCTGCATCAGGGCTCTGGCATGGCCGGAGTGGAACAGATCAAATATTCCATCTGCATTATACACGCACTGGACGGTCCACTGAAGAGGACACACAGAGAGTTACCAGAGTTTAATCAGAGGACACACAGAGAGTTTACATCTAGAGGACACACAGAGAGTTTACATCTAGAGGACACACAGAGAGTTACATCTAGAGGACCACACAGAGAGTTTTACATCTAGAGACACACATAGAGTTTACATGTAGAGGAACACACAGAGTTTACACACAGAGTTTACATCTAGAGGAACACACAGAGAGGTTTACATTTAGAGGACACACAGAGATTTACATCTAGAGGACACACACAGAGTTACACACAGAGTTTACATGTAGAGGACACACAGAGAGTACATCTAGAGGACACACACAGAGTTTACATTAGAGACACAACACAGAGTTTACATGTAGAGGACACACAGAGAGTTACATGTAGAGGACACACACAGAGTTTACATGTAGAGGAACACACAGAGAGTTTACATCTAGAGGACACACAGAGATGTTACATCTAGAGGACACCACTAGAGTTACATGTAGAGGACCACACAGATTTACATGTAGAGGCAACACAGAGAGTTTACATTTAAGGACACACACAGATGTAACATCGAGAGGACACACACCAGAGTTTACATCTATAACATAATACCACTATCATAGAGAGGAGACGAGAGAGGGAGGAGGAGAAAGTGAGTGAATGTGAGGGAGGATGTGGAAAAGAAGAACAGATGGTTATGAGTGAAAACACTGAGGACGGGAAGAAGAGAGGATGTAGAATGAGGATAAGAGCAGGAACAGTGGTAAACTAGTGGATGGAGCTGGGAACAGAAGAAGAGAGGATGAAGAAGAATGAGGTAAGAGCAGAACAGTGGTAAACTAGTGATGGATCTGGGAACAGAAGAAGAGAGGATGAAAGAATGAGGGTAAGAGCTGTCTTCCTGTTCTGTGATTCTTGTCTTCCTGTTCTGTGATTCTTGTCTTCCTGTTCTGTGATTCTTGTCTTCCTGTTCTGTGATTCTTGTCTTCTTGTGTTCTGATTGTTTCTTAGATCGATTTTGTGGCTCATGACGATATCCCATACTCCTCAGCAGGAACTGAGGACGTCTACAAACACATCAAGGAGGCAGGTGTGTGTATGTGTGTGTGTAAAGCTCTATTCAGAATCAGTTTCAGGTATCCATACGTCTGGAGATTCTTTTATTAGCCGAAATGTCTAGAATGTTCCGCCGGCTTTCAGCAGCTACAATTTGATTAGATGTTACATTTTAAGAAACCTCCCCCACGTGCCCTTAGGAGGGGTGCAGCGTGTTATGTTTGTTACTGTTTACCGACTGCAAAGAGTTGTTGTGTACCGTTTTGCTAGTTTGCAATTTTGCAGAAAATAGATCAAACGTAATTCTGTTTTGCCAGAATTGTGCTGTAGTCTTTGAAGACATTACATCTCCTCTGCTTGAACAAATGACTGTATGGCTTCAACACTCTCCTCCTAAGCAACCAAGTCATTTGATTGGTTTGACGCGTTGCGAAGCGTCACTAATTTACAATGGGGTTTCCACCACTTTTTAGCGACTTTCTGCCATTGACTTCACCAGGTTTTCCGATTAGGGAAGGATGGTCCTCGACGATCAGTGTGTGTGTGCGCTTGTTCATCTGTGTGGATGTTTATCTATAATATATTTAGAATATGTGTGGGTGTTTATTTATAATGTGTGTGTGTGTGTGTGTGTGTGTGTGTGTTCCAGGCATGTTCGTGCCGACCCAGCGGACGGAGGGTATCTCGACCTCTGACCTGATCACTCGTATCGTACGAGACTACGACCTCTACGCTAGACGCAACCTACAGCGAGGCTACACTGCTAAAGAGCTCAACGTCAGCTTCATCAACGTAAGTGTGTGTGTCTGTGTGCTGTCTACCCTTAACAGAACTGTCGCTTTTGTGCGCATGTGTGTCCGTGTACACTTGGAACATAACTGATAACTTTCAAAAAACACACAGACATACAGTACAGCCAACCTTCCTCCAACCTCCTTCACCTTCCTCCAACCTCCCTCTCTTCAACCTTCCTCTAACCTCCCTCCAACCTCCTTCCACCTTCCTCCAATCTCTCTCCAACCTTCCTCCAACCTCCCTCTCTTCAACCTCCCTCTAACCTCCCTCCAACCTCCTTCCACCTTCCTCCAACCTCTCTCCAACCTTCCTTCAACCTCCCTCTCTTCAACCTCCCTCTCTTCAACCTCCCTCTCTTCAACCTCCCTCTAACCTTCCTCAGGAGAAGAAGTACCGCCTGCAGAACCAGGTGGACCGTATGAAGGAGGCAACATTCCTTCAACCTCCCTCCAACCTCCCTCCAACATTTCTCCAACCTTCCTACAACCTTCCTACAACCTCCCTCCAACATTCCTACAACCTTCCTCCAACCTCCGTCCAACCTTCCTCCAACCTTCCTTTCACCCCCAACCTCCCTCCAACCTGTTGATCATATCACTCCATCATTTTACATCCTCCCTTTTCTCCATCCTTTCTTTTAGTTTTAATCGTCAACTAGGGTGAACATGATAGGAGATATTGTACAGCGATCGACTGCAGTGTGACTTTTTTGCAGTGTGATATCCAGTGAGCAGGCCTACACTGTTACAGAGCTCTCCAGATAGAGACGGACTTCATAGACAAACAGAAACAGTTCTCATGCTCATAGAATAGATAATAGACTGTGTCTGCCCTATGCATTCTGTTTCTACCTGCATCATTCTGTAACATGGTACCTGCGACTGACTGTGCCCTAGTGGAGACTTAACAGAGAGAAACACATGTCCTCCAGAGTTGTAGTGTAGCGTATCCTTCCTGGGAGACGAGGAGAGATGGCTACTTAAAGACTCCACACAGTCTACACAATGGATCTGACGGAACATAGTTTGCATAGCTCTCTACGTAGTTCTACGTAGTTTCTACGTACTGTTACGTGCTGAATTCTGTAAATCACTGTGACAGAGCCCTTTAGACTATTGAGATGCACCCCATTGCCTTAGCGACTCATAAATGAATGGATGTTTACATCATTTCAACGATGGTAACACCAAGGAATTCAGCTCCCTCCACTCCCTCCCTCCAACCTTCCTCCAACATCTCTCCAACCTCCCCCCAACCTTCATCCAACCTCCTCCAACCTCCCTCCAACATCTCTCCAACCTCCCCCCAACCTGCCTTCAACTTTCCTCCAACCTTCCTGCCTCCCTCCAACATTCCTTCAACTTTCCTCCAACCTTCCTCCAACCTCCCTCCATCCTCGCTCCAACTTCTCCCAACCTCCCTCCCCCTCCCTCCAACATTCCCCAATCTTCCTGCCTCCCTCTCTCATTCCTTCAACTTTCCTCCAACCTCTCTCCAACGTTCATCCAAGCTCCCTCCAACGTTCTCCCAACCTCCCTCCCTCCAACCTCTCTCCAAGCTCCCTCCAACATTCCTCCATCTTCTCCCAACCTCCCTCCAACCTCCATCCAACCTTCCTCCAACCTTCCTCAGGAGAAGAAGTACTGCCTTCAGAACCAGGTGGACCGTATGAAGGAGAAAGGTGAAGACGGTGGAGGAAAAGAGTAAACACTTTGTCTACCGCGTGGAGGAGAAGAGCCATGACCTCATACAGAAGTGGGAAGAGAAATCACGGGAGTTCATTGGAACTTCCTGAACTTTTCGGCCCAGATGGAACATGGGTAAGTAAGGCCTGTCTCATGCTCCACTCATGCAAATTTTACAATCACTCATCTGCCATGTCACTTCTTTGTTCACAAATCTAATCTATGATCTAAACTGTATACCTCCAACTAGACTAGTATTTGAAGTGAAAGTACTCTCCACATACCGGTCTCTGTCTCTCTCCGACTTCCTCTCTCTCTCTCTCTCTCTCTCTCTCTCTCTCTCTCCTCCATCCCTCCACCATATCCTCACTACCCTCCACCCTATCCTCTCTCCACTCTTCCCACCCCCCTCCCTCCCTCCATCCCTCTCTTAACTCTCTCTCTCTATCCCTCCCCCCTATCCTCTCTCCACTCTTTCCCTTCCTCTCTTTCCATCACTCTCCTCCGCCCTCTCTCTCTCCATCCCCCTACCATCTCGCCCCCCCCCCCCCCCCCCCCCCCCCCCCCCCCCCCCCCCCCCCAACAGAAACAGGTGTTTAGTGAGCGTAGTGGTCGGATGATCTCCTACGCCATGTCACCTCGCGGGTCACCTAGCAACAGTCCACCCAGGCAACTGTCTCCATCCCGTTCCCCATCTCCTCCCTCTCGCTGGTCTCAGCCCAGGCTAGCCTCCCCCTCCTCACCCAAAGAGGCCTCAGCCTCCTTCAGTAGCATGAGTGAAGAGGATGAGAACGAAAAGTATGCCCCGGACTGTGGAACACATGCCATGTTCAAAACAACTGGGAAGTCGGAAATCTTTGACTTCCAACTTTAGTCAATTCAAGACAATTTAGAACGTGGGAAAAAACGAGCTCCGACTGGTAAAATTGTTTTCAACAGTCAACTAACTCAGAATTCCAAATGGAAACTCTGACATCTTTCTAGAACTCCAACCTGAAGATCACTGACGTCATGATTTGACCCCCCCCCCGCCCCCCACCACACACACCACACACACACACACACACACACACACACACCACACACACACACACCACACTCTCTGTCATCTTCTTCCACACACTGACAGCAATGACAGGATGCTAAAACTGTATCTTCCAGGAAGTAGATATGCAAGACAGAGGTGGATCATGGAAATGTAGTCTAGTGCTATAGCACAAAGAAGCCATCACAGTCCTTGTTGCCTGGCCAATGAAGCAGATGGAGTGTAGAGAAGATGATGCGACTGATCTGTTTCGATTGCTCAGGTCTGACAGAGGCAGTAAATAAAAAAATGCCTGTTGATCATATCACTCCATCCTTTTATGTCCTCCCTTTCTTTTCTCATTCCTTTCATTTTTTATCTCATTGTGAGAACAACTAGGGTGAACATGATAGGAGATATTGTACAGCGATCAACTGCAGTGTGACTTTTTGCAGTGTGATATCCAGTGAGCAGGCCTACACTGTTACAGAGCTCTCCAGATAAGACGCGACTTCATAGACAAACAACACAGTTCTCCATGCTTATAGCAATAAGATAATAGACTGTGTCTGCCCRATGCATTCTGTTTCTACCTGCATCATTCTGTAACATGGTACCTGCTGACTGACTGTGCCCTAGTGGAGACTTAAGAGAGAAACACTGTCCTCTAGAGTTGTAGTGTAGCTTCATCCTTCCTGTGAGACGAGGAGAGATGGCTACTTAAGACTATTGAAATGCACCCCACTGAATCACAAATGATTCTGTAACAGATTATTTGCCATAGGGACTGCATAAATTATGGATGGGGTGGGGGGTAGCTTAGCAGTTAAGAGTGTTGGGCCTGTAACTGAAATGTCGCTAGTTCGAATCCTCGAGTTCACTAGGTGAATCCTCGAGCTGACGAGGTGAAAAATCTGTTGATGTGCCCTTGAGCAAGGCACTTAACCCTAATTGCTTTGGATAAGAGTGTCTGCTAAATGACTCGACAATGGTAACACCGTGGAACTCAGTACCTGATTGGTGATTGCATAATTAACAGAACACTTGGAACTTCAGTACCAGGGAGGTTCGTCTCCCCCCTTTCCCAATGTGGGCGCCTGCCCGGCCCATCTCTTGTAAACAGCTACAGAAAATGATCTAGCAATTCAGTAGCATTTAGAATGTACAATTGTGACTGAGCTTATTCAGGGACTTTCCTTAGAGACCAGAGAACAAAGGTTATAGTCCCGGTATGGCCAGTGATATCCACAAAAGGCTGGCATGGCTGGCGTGGCCATAGAATCAGGTGGCTGGAACAAAAACTAGTACCGGCCATTTGTGGATTGGCTTGTTCACCTCTGCTGTGGTAGAGTCATAATGGCCCCTGGCCTAGCTAGTCACAACACCACACAGAACTGTGACCTCTTCAGATCAATGTCTCTCGCTATGACACAACTGTTCCACAGCAGAAAGCCACATGAGAGCACATTAAACCACTTGCTACCACACAACTCCTGATCTGCCTTAGAGAGGTTCTTGTAACGTATGTAACCCTGCACTCTATGTACGAACTTTGGAATGTCTGTTTCTGTTTGTATTGTTTTATTTTCTAATGGCTTCATATGTAAATAAATAGAAAAGGAAAATCATTGAAAGAGAAGCAGCTTGGTGATTGTTTCCTCTCAATCTCTCTCTTTTTCAGCAGATACAGATTTACACACACACACACAACCACCACACACACACACACACACACACACACACACACACACACACACACACACACACGAGAGCAGAACAGAGCAGTTGTTTTTCTTCTTTTTACTGTAGGTTTGAATAATTTACAGCAGGTACTGCAGTAGGTATTACAGCAGGTACTGCAGTAGGTATTACAGCAGGTACTGCAGTAGGTATTACAGCAGGTACTGCAGTAGGTTTTACAGTAGGTACTGCAGTAGGTATTACAGTAGTACTGTCATGTTTACAGTAGGTACTGACAGTAGGTATTACAGTAGGTACTGCAGTAGGTATTACAGTAGGTACTGAAGTAGGTATTACAGTAGGTACTGCAGTGGGTATTGTAGTAGGTATTAAAGTTCGTATTACAGTAGGTATTACAGTAGGTATTGTAGAAAGTATAGCAGTAGGTATAAAGTGGGTATTGAAGTATGTATTATAGTAGGTATTAAAGTAGGTATTAAAGTAGGAATTACATTAGGTTGTTACAGTAGATTTTGCAAGTAGGTATTAAAGTGGGTATTACAGTAGGTATTGAAGTAGGTATTACATTTTGTATTACAGTAGGTTTTGCAGTAGGTGTTGCAGTAGGTATTGCAGTAGGTATTGTAGTAGGTGTTCACGTAAGTATTAAAGTGGGTATTACAGTAGGTATTGCAGTAGGTATTACAGTAGGTATTGTAGAAGATATTGCAGTAGGTATTACAGTGGTATTGTAGAAGGTATTGCAGTAGGTATTACAGTAAGTATTAGAGTGGGTATTGTAGTAGGTATTAAAGTTTGTATTACAGTAGGTTTTGCAGTAGGTAGTACGTAGGTATTGTAGAAGGTATTGCAGTAGGTATTACAGTAGGTATTGTAGTAAGTATTACAGTAGGTATTGTAGTAGGTATTACAGTAGGTATTGTAGTATGTATTACAGTAGGTATTGTAGTAGGTATTACAGTAGGTATTGCAGTAGGTATTACAGTAGGTGTTGTAGTAGGTAGAGCAGTATACAGTAGGTGTTGTAGTAGGTATTACAGTAGGTTTTGCAGTAGGTTTGTGTATAGATATTGCAGTAGGTATTTGTTAGGTATTACAGCAGGTATGTATTAGGTATTACAGCAGGTATTACAGTACATTTTACAGTAGGTATTCAAGTGGGTATTGTAGTGGTATTACAGCAGGTATTTACAGTACACATTACAGTAGGTATTGTAGTAGGTATTACAGTAGGTTTTGCAGTAGGTATTTGTAGTAGGTATTACCAGTAGTCATTGCAGTAGGTATTACAGTAGGTATTACAGCAGGTATTGTTGTATGTATACAGTAGGTATTGTCGTCTGTATTACAGTAGGTATTGTAGTAGGTATTAAAGTGGGTATTACAGTAGGTATTGCAGTATGTATTTCAGTAGGTATTGTAGTAGGTATTGCAGTAGGCATTGCAGTAGGCATTGCAGTGGGTATTGTAGTAGGTATTACAGTAGGTCTGGCAGTAGGTAGTACAGTATGTTTTGCAGTAGGTATTGCAGTAGGTATTAAAGTGGTATTACAGTAGGTTTTGCAGTAGGTATTACAGTAGGTATTGTAGTGAGTATTGCAGTAGGTATTGTCGTATGTATTACAGTAGGTATTGTAGTAGGTATTAAAGTGAGTTACAGTAGGTATTGCAGTATGTATTATAGTAGGTATTGTAGTAGGTATTACAGTAGGTATTGTAGAAAGTATAGCAGTAAGTATTAAAGTGGGTATTACAGTAGGTATTGTAGTAGGTATTACAGCAGGTATTGTATTAGGTATTACAGTAGGTATTACAGTACATATTACAGTAGGTATTGTAGTAGGTATTGTAGTAGATATTGCAGTAGGTATACGTAGGTATTGTAGTAGGTATTACAGCAGGTATTGTATTAGGTATTACAGCAGGTATTACAGTACATTTTACAGTAGGTATTACAGTGGGTATTGTAGTAGGTATTACAGCAGGTATTACAGTACACATTACAGTAGGTATTGTAGTAGGTATTACAGTAGGTTTTGCAGTAGGTATTGTAGTAGGTATTACAGTAGTCATTGCAGTAGGTATTACAGTAGGTATTACAGCAGGTATTGTTGTATGTATTACAGTAGGTATTGTCGTCTGTATTACAGTAGGTATTGTAGTAGGTATTAAAGTGGGTATTACAGTAGGTATTGCAGTATGTATTTCAGTAGGTATTGTAGTAGTGTATTGCAGTAGGCATTGCAGTAGGCATTGCAGTGGGTATTGTAGTAGGTATTACAGTAGGTCTGGCAGTAGGTAGTACAGTATGTTTTGCAGTAGGTATTGCAGTAGGTATTGCAGTAGGTATTAAAGTGGGTATTACAGTAGGTTTTGCAGTAGGTATTACAGTAGGTATTGTAGTAGGTATTGCAGTAGGTATTGTCGTATGTATTACAGTAGGTATTGTAGTAGGTATTAAAGTGAGTTACAGTAGGTATTGCAGTATGTATTATAGTAGGTATTGTAGTAGGTATTACAGTAGGTATTGTAGAAAGTATAGCAGTAAGTATTAAAGTGGGTATTACAGTAGGTATTGTAGTAGGTATTACAGCAGGTATTGTATTAGGTATTACAGTAGGTATTACAGTACATATTACAGTAGGTATTGTAGTAGGTATTACAGCAGGTATTGTATTAGGTATTACAGTAGGTATTACAGTACATATTACAGTAGGTATTGTAGTAGGTATTAAAGCAGGTATTGTATTAGTATTACAGTACATTTTACAGTAGGTATTGTAGTAGGTATTACAGCAGGTTTTGTATTAGGTATTACAGTAGGTATTACAGTACACATTACAGTAGGTGTACAGTAGGTATTCGGTGGGTATTGTTGTAGGTATTGCAGTAGGTATTGTATAAGGTAAAGTGAGTATTACAGTAGGTTACAGTATATATTGTAGTAGGTATTACAGTACGGTATTGTGGTAGGTGTTACAGCAGGTATTGTATTAGATATTACAGTAGGTATTGTAGTAGGTATTGCAGTAGGCATTAAGGTAGGTTTTACAGTAGGTATTGTAGTAGGTTTTAAAGTAAGTATTAAAGTATGTATTACAGTATGTATTGCAGTGAGTATTACAGTAGGTATTACAGTAGATATTGTAGTAGGTATTGTGGTAGCTGTTACATCAGGTATTGTATTAGGTATTACAGTAGGTATTGTAGTAGGTATTAAAGTGGATATTGCAGTAGGTGTACAGTAGGTATTGTAGAAGGTGTTACAGTAGGTTTTAGAGTGGGTATTGTAGTAGGTATTGCAGTAGGTCATTAAGGTAGGTTTTACAGTAGGTATTACAGTAGGTATCTTAGTAGGTATTGTAGTAGGTTTTAAAGTAAGTATTACAGTAGGTATTGCAGTAGGTATTACAGTTCGTATTACAGTAGGTATTGTAGTAGGTATTGTAGTAGGTATTGTAGAAGGTATTGCAGTATGGGTCCTCAAAAGGTTCTACAGCTGCACCATCGAGTGCATCCTGACTGGTTGCATCACTGCCTGGCATGGAAACTGCTCGGCCTCCGACCGCAAGGCACTACAGAGGGTAGTGCGTGCGGCCCAGTACATCACTGAGGCCAAGCTTCCTGCCATCCAGGACCTCTATACCATTCTATATGTGTCAGAAGAATGCCCTAAAAATTGTCAAAGACTCCAACCACCCAAGTCATAGACTGTTCTCTCTGCTACCACACGGCAAGCGGTACCGGAGCACCAAGTCTAGGTCCAAGAGGCTTCTAAACAGCTTCTACCCCCAAGCCACAAGACTGCTGAACATCTAGTCAAATGTCTACTCAGACTATTTGCAGTGCCCCCCCTCATTTAAGCTGCTGCTACTCTGTTTATTATCTATGCATAGTCACTTTAATAACTCTACATGTACATATTAACTCGACTAACCGGTGCCCCCGGACACTGACTACCGGTACCCCCTGTATATAGCCTCGCAATTGTTATTTTACTGCTGCTCTTTAATTATTTGTTACTTTTATTAGGTATTTTTCTTAAAACTGCATTGTTGGTTAAGGGCTTGTAAGTAAGCATTTCACTGTAAAGTCTAAACCTGTTGTATTCGGTGCATGTGACAAATACAGTTAGATTTGTAAGAGCTATTTGACCAAGGAGTGATGGAGTGCTGCATCAGATGACCTGGCCTCCAGAATCACCCGATCTCAACTCAATTGAGATTGTTTGGGATGAGTTGGACCGCAGAGTGAAGGAAAAGCAGCCAACAAGTTCTCAGCATATGTGGGAACTCCTTCAACACTGTTGGAAAAGCATTCCAGGTGAAGCTGGTTGAGAGAATGCTGAGTGTGCAAAGCTGTCATCAAGGCAAAGGGTGGCTACTTTGAAGAATCTCAAATATCACATTATTTGTTTAACACTTTGTTCACTACATGATTCCATATGTGTTATTTCATAGTTTTGATGTCTTCACTATTATTCTACTATGTAGAAAATAGTAATGAATTAGTGGGTCCAAACTTTTGACTGGTACTGTATGTTTACCAGGACTTCTAATCTAAACCTGTATCTGGGTTGTTGTGATTACTCAGATTCCACAAGATACAGATCTGAAGAGGATGAGAGGACAACGAGCTGTGGTGATCTGTCAGTGACCTTGGTAATGTTGGCATAACCTTACCCAAATGTTGTCAATGTAGGCTACTGCTGCTCAGTGTCACTCTGTCAATCATGCCACTGCAACAAATACAGGTTTCTCCTCTACAACTAATCTGCCCACCCTAACCCAGACCTGTGTGTGGGTGTGCATGCCTACTGAAAAACAAATGACAAAATATAAAATCCTCAAATTAAAACGTTTTTAAAAAATGTATACATTATAAATGGATCATTATGATACAGTACAAAGTTCACAATGGCAAAACGTATAACTTGTGATAAAAATACATTTCTGAAATCATTCTTATATATTACAGTTACATAACAGCAACACTATCACATTCAAACACACTGGCTGAGAGGTGAAGAATTATGATCCACCTCAACCACTTTGCTCACCAAGAAAAGTACTGAACTGATTTCTTATTGCACAATTCAGTGTAACAGAACACAACAAGCTCAGGTCATCCATTGCGTTCTGTCAGTTTAGTCCATATACACATGTGAGAATATATCAGTATTCTCCAACGGATCCTAATCCCACATAATTCTCCCTTAAACGTACGCGTGTGCACACACACACACACACACAGGGCAGAGGCAATACAGTTCTGGTTTGCTTGTTTCTCCTTCCACAATTCTTTTCCACCTTGTCAGTTTCTGGTTTCTCCGTCAACTGCGCCTTTATCGCATGCAGTTCTTTCGGCTGATTAGAATGACATCCTTATGCTCGTGGTCCGTCTCTTCGCTCATTGTCTTTGTTCGTCTATATGGAAGTTGGCTTTCGTACTTGGCTGATACGTTACAATTCATGGCGGGCTTACTCGCATAAGGTTGTTCCATTTGATTGAATCTCATCTCCTCAGGATTACAACTGTTTGTACTCTCTATCACTACACGAGAAGATAGGACGTGTGGTGGGCAGATAGGCATGAGGCCGGTGGGAGTATGCTATGGGAGAGAGCACTGGGGGCGACGAGAAGCGAGGAATGTGTCTCACGCGTGGGCTTAGAGATTGATGGGGGTTGCGGGAAGAGAACTTGGGAGAGGGGTGCGGCGAGACGTCAGCTAGGAATGCGTAGCATGGTTGTGGACGAGATGTACGGCGGTGGCAGAGATATGGGAGACGTGAGGACGGGAGATGAGAGGGAGGAGGGCGTGGGAGAGAGAGGGGGGGAGAGATGGGATGAGAGAAGGGAGGGGCGTGGGGAGAGAGGGGGGGAAGAGATGGGAGAGAGAGAGGGAGAGGAGAGGAGGAGGTGCGTGGAGAGAGATGGGAGGAGGGGGGGAGAGAGAGGAGGCAGGGTCGTGGGAGAGAGAGGGCCGTGGGAAGAGATGGCGAGAGAGAGGAGGGGGCGTGGAGAGACGAGGGGGGGGAGATGTGGAGAGAGAGAGGAGGAGGGCGTGGGAGAGAGATGGGAGAAGAGAGGGGGGGGAGAGAGGGAGGAGTGTGCCGGTGGGGAGCGAGATGGGAGGTGGGGAGGTAGAGGGGGGGAGCAGTAGAGCGGTGGGAGGAATGGGAGAGAGAGGAGGGAGGGACGTGGGAGAGTAGAGGAGTAGGCGTGGGATCGACTCTTAGGGCGGGGGGGGGAAAGATCCTGGGAGTAAGAGAGGGTGTGTGGGAAGATTGAGTGTGAGAGAGAGGGGGCGGAGCGAGGTAGGCTCATGTCCGTAGCCTTGGGCCTTCGTTCTTTTCGTCTTTCGAGCTCTGAGATGTTAAGTTTTCACGGTCCCTCTCTCCTCCTGGTCCAGGGGTCGATTGGGTAGCAGACGAGTGAGGAGGGCTGTTTGGGAGAGAGAGTCCTCACCTCTCGTTCCCAGTCTTCCTCCTCTCTTCTATCCTAAATCCTCAGCTAGAGAGAGCGTGGCTAGCGTAGCATTTGTAAATTCAGTTCTTTGTGCGCACACTAGCGCGGGAGTTATTTCGAGTTTATGAGATTAGAGGCTATTGGAGTTTAATTGGTGTCCGATGCCTCGAGAGGGTCAAAGACGATCGAAGGACAGCACAGGACGGGAGGGAGGAGAAGATAATATGGGAAGCACTGACGCAAAGAGGATTTACATTTAAGACTAGGGAGTAGAGCAGTTAGGTAGGATGGTTGCGTGGGCCCTGAGAGAAGAGGCATTAGGTGGTTAGAGATGTAGGCTTGGGCAGTTCTGCACAGACTACGTCATGGTGGATGATTAGTCGATATTGGGAATGTGAAGACAGAAGTAAGACGAGGGGGGAGAGTGTTGCTAGCATGAGAAATGTAGAAATGTCCTTGATGGTTTATTTTTGAATAAGGGGTGGAATAGTGGGGAGGAAGGAGGGAGACGTAAGGTAGGGATTGGGGAGAGGAGGTTGAGGGCGGTGGGAGAAGAGGTGGGGGGTTTAATCCGGAATGTGAAGAGAGTTGCTATTCGTTTGAGAGGGGGGTTGTGTATGGGGTGGACTGAAGTGTTGGTTCTGGGCGGTGCGGTCTCCTTGGTAGCAATGAAGGATCTCCGGGAAAGCGACCAGAGATGCAATTTCGAGAATGATAAAATCAAATTGATTAATTATGGTACTTATTATGAGTGAGTAGGTGTCTATTAAGTAATTAACGGTAGGGTTAACACGGATATGAGAGAGGTCAGAACATTAGACAATTGGATATTCCCGCTCTCTGGTTTAATTTTGCATTATCTAGCGTTAACTAGGGTCAGCAGGATCTAGCATTATGTTGACAGGATATTTGTTTTAATCCTGCTTGGTTGAGGAGGATGTGTGGTATATGTTTAATAAGGGAATATAGTGATGAATGGGATGCTTGGGGTGATAATGAGTGTGAGAGAATGCCATTCATGATGGAGAGGAGGTTAGCTCTCAAATTGGATCATGGTCATTGAATACTGGGTTCCATATCATTTCGGGTTAGGGCACACTGTCCTAGGGTTGGTTACTTGGCGGCATCGTGATTTCCTGGGTAATGGAGGTAAGGAAATTGAGCGGGGGGATGGAAAGATTGTCGGATAGTTAATTCGCATCGGAATATTTATGTCGATGGTATGTCTTGATGTATTATGGCTTGAGGTGCGATGCTCTCGGACTTAAGAGCCACTAGCTACGGCTTATTATACAGCTGCAGCAGCTGATCATATGGGGTAATCATACATCTAATAACACTGTGCTAAGCATGAGGTTAAAACACTGAATTGGTTGTCAGGTATTGGACTTTAACTGAACTTGTTGAGTTGGTTGAGGTGGGCCTTTCGATGTTATTACATCCAGAGAGTAGCCTCTTCTAGTTGATCCTTCCTCTGAATACCTGTCTTCTGGAGAGCTCTCTCTCCCCTGCAGGTTCTCATTCAAAGCCCCAGATTGTAAAGGCTAAGGAACCTGATTCAGCTAATTATTAGATCAGGTGCACTAGATTAGGGTTTGGAGTGAAAACCTGCAGGAGGGGTAGCTCTCCAGGAACAGGGTTGGAGTGAAACTGCAGGACAGTATGTCTTCCAGGAACAGGGGTTCTTGGAGTGAAACGCCTGCAGACAGTCAAGCTGCGTGCCGGGAACCAGGCGTTGGGAGTGAAAACCTACAGGTCAGTGTCTCTGCATGGAAGCAGGGGTGGTGGAAGTGAAAACTACAGTTGAAGTAAGCTCTTTGGCCCCCCCCCTCCTCTGGCAGGAACAGGGTTGGAGTGAAAACCTACAGGACAGTAGCTCTGCAGGAACAGGGCTGGAGTGAAAACCTACAGGACAGTAGCTCTCCAGGAACAGGGTTGGAGAGCCGTGCTTTACCTCTTTCCTCTGATTGGCTCACTTACATAGCGTGTGCTTGTGTGTGTAATCTCACCTGGTACATGGCGTATTTGGGAATGATCTTGAGGCTGCGCAGCACGGTCCTGAGATGCATGAACATGATGGCTACAGGCCACAGTGCTATGATGGTCAGGACCCCCACTCCCAGGGAGATCCAGATAGACGCTCCCGTTACCGCCGTCTGAAACACATACGGCGTTGGGAGTATATGTGTGTGTAGATAGTCCCCGGTTCCAGCCCAGGTTATGGAGATGAGCGGGACAGAGTCAACTCTGTTACGTCTGTGAGTGTGTATATGTGTGTGTGTGTGTGTGTGTGTGTGTGTGTGTATGGGAGTTTTCATATGGGCGTGTGCGTTTGGAAAGAATATGGTTCCGTGTGTGTGATTGTAGGTATGCGTGTGTTGACGCCCCACACTCACATCTGTAACGTTGAAGTTGCCATTGGTCCAGAGGATGATTGACAGAATGGTGAAGACAACCTTCATCAGGGCGAACTGGAATGACCCCAACTTCAGCAGGAACAAACTCCGTCTGGAGAAAACCACAGGAAAACATTCTATCAACATATATTTCATATGTATATTGTATACATATATTTAACATATTATTTCATATGTATATTGTATACATATATTTAACATATTATTTCATATGTATATTGTATACATATATTTAACATTATTATTTCATATGTATATTGTATACATATATTTAACATATTATTTCATATGTATATTGTATACATATATTTAACATTATTTCATATGTATATTGTATACATATATTTAACATATTAGTATGACTTTGTAATATCTCATGTCCTATAGGGTGCAATGACCAGTAGGGGGCATATTTGGGGTGATAATGTTTTCTGACATGTCTCTATATGGACCCATACGAGGGTGAGTGGCCAGGGGGTACATTCAAGCTGTTGGGGCCTGAACCAATACAGATAGTTTCACTACTAAACTGTGTGTGTTACCGTGTGATGTTAACATGGGGTAGACAGAGGCAGCAGCAGCAGCAGGGACCAGTACTGATCTTCAGTTTGTTCCTCCCTGCTCGCCGTAGAAACGCCTCGTCACCCCCCACCTCCTCGATCATTAACACCAGGAACTTAAACACGACGATCGCAAAGTAGCTGTGGAGGCAGGCACAAACATGTTCCACACATCAAGAACGCCAAGCAGTGAAGGAGGGAAGATAGACAGAGGGAGAGATGGGTGTGGAAAGATCTACACACACTATTGTAATGGTGTCTTTAGTATCTCTGTAGGTTTTGCTGACACAGGGTATGTCTTCCTGCTCTCTAATGGGTTTCCTGTCTGTCACAGAAGGAGTCTGAGATCAAGAGAACCCCAGATCCACTCAGACACAGGAAGAGATAGAAGGTGGAAGAGAGGAAAGAGGATAGGATGGAAGAGAGAGAGAGACAATATGAGAGAAAAATTGATACATAGAGAAAATGAAAGACAGGAGAGAGATAGGAAAAGAGCGAGGGATGAGTAACATACCAGGCGGAGGTCATGTCAGTAAACATGGTGGCTCGGGGAATCCACATCCCCAGACAGGACATGGTGGCGATCACCTGACACACACAGACATACAGACTTAGTCTGAATGCTATACCAATGCATCCTTCCTAACCGTGCTACTGCCCTAGAATTTCCTAGTAAACTGACGGGATGGGTCATAACTAAAGTTGTTATTTTGTTCCTTGGCCGCATGTGTTTCTTCTGTAAAGGGACGTACCAGTAGGTACCAGATTAAAGGCTGCCTTCAGTGTGTTCTTACCACATGTGTTTCTACTGTAGGGGGACATAGCAGTAGTACCAGCAGGTACCAGATTAAAGGCTGCCTTCAGTGTGTTCTTACCACACGTGTTTCTACTGTAGGGGGACATAGCAGTAGTACCAGCAGGTACCAGATTAAAGGCTGCCTTCAGTGTGTTCTTACCGGCGCTGCCCCGTTGACCCAGATGATGGCGCTCTTCTTGTGGGAGGGAACCTTCCGGTAGATGTACCAACACTCCTCTATGTAGACCAGCATGGACACCGCTGCCATGAAGGTCAGCACTGAGTACAGGATGATACCAAAGATGTCCAACTCTAAAGACAGACAGACAGAGGAGGTGTTTACAGGAAGACAATGAAAAGTATCCAACAGGAAATCAAAAAACAGCACCATCCCGTCTGCCAAACACAGAGTAACTAACTCACACATGCAAACGCCGGTACCCCTGGCCACACAATTAACTAAGAATAAACTGACACATACACAAATACACTTGTATACATGTCTGCAGACAGCCATGTCAAACAAAATGTTATTTGTCACATTCTTCATAAACAGCAGGTTTAGACTAACAGTGAAATGCTTACTTATGGATCATTTTCCAACAATGAAGAGTTAACATGATATATACAGTACTATTCAAAAGGTTGGACACATCTACTCATTAAATGGTTTTCCTTTGTTTTGACATTGCAGAATAATAGTGAAGACATCAAAACTATGAAATAACACATATGGAATCATGTAGTAACCAAAACAAAGTGTTAAATCAAAATAGATTTATTTTAAATTCTTGAGTAGCCACCCTTTACCTTGACAGCTTTGCACACTCTAGGCATTCTCTCAACCAGCTTCATGAGGTAGTCACCTGTAATGCATTTCAATTAACAGGTGTGCCTTGTTAAAAGTTAAATTTGTAGAATTTCTTTCCTTCTTAAAGCGTTTGAGCCAATCAGTTGTGTTGTGACAAGGTAGGGGTGGTATACAGAATACAGCCCTATTTGGTAAAATACCAAGTCCATATTATGGCAAGAACAGCTCAAATAAGCAAAGAGGAACAACAGTCCATCATTACTTTAAGACATGAAGGTCAGTCAATAAGGAACATTAAGAACTTTGAAAGTTTCTTCAATTGCAGTCGCAAAAACCATCAACCGCTATGATGAAACTGGCTCTCATGAGGACCACCACAGGAAAGGAAGACCCAGAGTTACCTCTGCTGCAGAGGATAAATTCATTACAGTTACCAGCCTCAGAAATTGCAGCCCAAATAAATGCTTCACAGAGTTCAAGTAACAAACATCTCAACATCAACTGTTCAGAGGAGACTGAATCAGGCTTCATGGTCAAATTGCTGCAAAGAAACCACTCCTAAAGGACACCAATAAGAAAAATCGACATGCTTGGGCCAAGAAACACAAGTAACGGACATTAGACCAGTGGAAATCTGTCCTTTGGTCTGATGAGTCCAAATTTGAGATTTTTCGTTCCAACCGCCATGTCTTTGTGAGACGCAGAGTAGGTGAACGGATGATCTCTGCATGTGTAGTTTCCATCGTGAACCATGGAGGAGGTGTGATGGTGTGGGGGTGCTTTGCTGGTGACATTCAAGGCCCACTTAACCAGCATGGCTACCACAGCATTCTGCAGCGATCCGCCATCCCATCTGGTTTGCACTTAGTGGGACTATCATTTGTTTTTCAACAGGACAATGACCCAACACACCTCCAGGCTGTGTAAGGGCTATTTGTCCAAGACGGAGAGTGATGGAGTGCTGCATCAGATGACCTGGCCACCACAATCACCTGACCTCAACCCAATTGAGATGGTTTGGGATGAGTTGAACCGCAGAGTGAAGGAAAAGGAGCCAATAAGTGCTCAGTATATGTGGGAACTTCACCTGGAAAAGGATTCCAGGTGAAGCTAGTTGCGTGAATGCCAAGCGTTTGCAAAGCTGTCATCAAGGAAAGGGTAGCTACTTTGAAAAATCTTAAATATAAAATAAATGTTGATTTGTTTAACATTTTTTTAGGTTACTACATGATGTGTTATTTCATAGTGTTGATGTCTTCACTATTATTCTACAATGTAGAACATAGTAAAAAATATAGAAAAACCCTTGAATGAGTAGGTGTGTAAAGACACACACAGTGAATAATGAATAACAAGTAAAAATAACATGGATATATACAGGGAGAACCGAGGCAATGTTCCGTTTAGTTTATTAGGATCCCCTTTAGCTACTGCACATGTAGAAGCTACTCTTCCTGGCGTCCAAATAAAAAAAACGTACAAATACATGACAAAGTACAGAATAGTAATACAGAAGACCAACATAAGATATTACATTAATTTACAAAAGACACCAACAGACAATAAATACTATTTCCACACTATTCATATATACATACTAATAATTAATAAAAATTATTATATACAGTTAAATTAGATCTTTAAAAAAATAGGAGAGGCTCTGTGATTAAAAAAAAAAAATCTTATATCCATTTTTTAAAGCTAAACTTGTTTTTTGCCTGAGCAACCACTGGTGGCAGAGCTTTCCACGATGACATGGCTCAATGCATAACTGAGCGACACATTAAATCTGTTTTTGGTTTGGGTACAGTGAAGAAAACCGCAGTGGCGTGTCTGGTGAGGTATATCTGTTGGAAGCGTATGCAAATATACTGAACAGAAATATAAAACACAACATGTAAAGTGTTGTTTCATGAGCTGAAATAAAAGATCCCAGAATTGTTCCATACACACACAAAAATATATATATATCCGATTATGTGCACATATTTGCTTACATCCCTGTCAGTGAGCATTTATCCTTTGTCAAGATAATCCATCCACCTGACAGGTGTGGCATATCAAGAAGCTGATTAAACAGCATGATCATTATATAAGTGGACCTTGTGCTTGGGACAATAAAAGGCCACTAGAATGTGCAACATAATGCCACAGATGTCTCAAGTTGAGGGAGTGTGCAATTGGCATGCTGACTACAGGAATGTCCCCCAGAGCTATTGCAGGGAATTTAATCGTCATTTCTCTCTAAACGTCGTTTTAGAAAATTTGACAATACGTCCAACCGGCCTCACAACTGCAGACTACGTGTAACCACGCCAGCCCAAGACCTAGACATCAAGCTTCTTTACCTGCGGGATCGTCTGAGACCAGCCACCCAGACAGCTAATGAATCTGTGGGTTTGCACAACCAAAGTATTTCTGCACAAACTATCAGAAACCATCTGAGGGAAGCTCATCCGTGTGCTCGTCATCCTCACCACGGTCTTGACCTGAATGCAGTTTGGCGTCGTAACTGACTTCAGTGGGCAAATGTTCACCTTCGATGGTCAGTGGCACCCTTCGAGAAGTGTGCTCTTCACGGATGAATCCCGGTTTCAATTGTACCGGGAGATGGCAGATTGTGTTTATGGCATCGTGTCATCGAGCGGTTTGCTGATGTCAGCGTTGTGAACAGAGTGCTCCATGGTGGCGGTGGGGTTATGGTATTGGAAGGCATTAGCTACGGACAACGAACACAATTGCATTTTATCGATGGCAATTTGAATGCACCGAGATACCGTGACGAGATCCTGCGGCCCATTGTCGTGTCAATGCAGGTAGTCTGGGTAGCCATTTGATTAGCTATTTAGCTTTGGGCCGTGTACTCTTCACAGCTGTGTGGGTGTGTGTGGATCATGTTAATTCCTTAAAGAAGTGGGGGAAGGAAGTGCTTGCTCCATGATTTCTGGGAGAGCATCTTGGTTTGTGAAAGAGGCATAAGGACATGATTAGAGAGAGAGAGAGGAGGGGAGGGATGGGGGAGGGAGGGAGATGAGACATACCCATAAGGACATGATTAGAGAAGAGCGAGGGATGGGTAGAGGATTGTGTTTCAGTCCACTCCAGCGAGTTACAGATGTGTTTTTAACAGTGTCATGAAATTGTTGCTTCTTCAGATCAAGGGTCTGCTTACTGTAACTTAGCCATTAGGGAGGAAAATGCACCCTCCTTTCCAACACACTATATCAACACCAAGACCGGATTCAGAACTCAGATTATCCAGAGTGATGCAGAGCAGGGGTAGGATGTAGGACTGTTGACCATGCGGTCAAACGTCAGGGATGGGCGGATCTGCAGTACACACATGTTATGCCTGCCTGCTATTGGTCAGACCAACAGTTATGTCGTCCAAACAGAGCATCCGTCACATCCTATTTATACTGTTCCTACTGTAACCGCGGGGTGCTGTAGAGGGAAACTACTTTGCGTGACAATACTTTAGGAATGTAAGTAGGCCTACATACCAGGATACACACTATAGGCTACATACCAGTGTGTGGCCAGCCACGGGTAATGTGGTGTGATGAAACCCTTAAAACCATAGTTTCGTGGTTCAACCATCCTCAGACATCATCAAGCCTCTAAACATCAATAAATAATCTTATTGTGTGTGTGCACTGTTTCATTGCAGCCATTCCAATTCGAATCTCTGAGCTGACAAGGTAAAAATCTGTCGTTCTGCCCCTGAACAAGGCAGTTAACCCCCTGTTCCTCGAGCGCCATAGACATGGATGTCGATTATGGCAGCCCTCCGCACCTCTCTGATTCAGAGGGGAAGGGTTAAATGCGGAAGACACATTTCAGTCAGTTTCAAAATTACTTTTGGATAAAAGGGCAGTTGGCCTAGGAACAGTGGGCTGTCATTGAAAATAAGAATTTGTTCTTAACTGACTTGCCTAGTTAAATAAAGGTAAAAAAATTAAAATAATACTAATTTGAGTGTTCCGGATTTAGGTTTACTATGTTAAGTCTAGTCTATGAGACCAAGCTGGGAAACCTGGTTATAGTTACAGATTTAGCTGCATAATACATTCAGTCCCTATTGAGATTGGAGAGATTACATCATCTAATAATCCCTTTTATCCAAAAGTAATTTTGAAACTGACTGAAATGTGTCTTCCGCATTTAACCCTTCCCCTCTGAATCAGAGAGGTGCGGAGGGCTGCCTTAATCGACATCCACGTCTTTGGCGCTCGGGGAACAGTGGGTTAACTGCCTTGCTCAGGGGCAGAACGACAGATTTTTACCTTGTCAGCTCAGGGATTCGATCTTGCACGATAAATTACGTTTGGTATGGTTAAGTAAGACAGAAGGTAATTTCAGGCAAAAACGTATGGATGATGGACATCCACAAATTAATACATACCATACAAAACATAACATACTAATTAAATGTCTCGGATTTACATCTACTAGGTTACGTCTATCCCTGAGTCCAGGTTGGGTTTCCATCCAGCCTGTTTGTGAGGAAAGTACACATCTGATAAAGAATTTCACCACAGGCCTGATAGAAACAGCACATTTGTTCGTAAACTTTCCAAATGTCGACAAAACTAAATACAAGGTGGGATATTTTTGTGTCTGCAGAATTAATTATGCAAGAAATTGTGGCGGGTAACACCTTTATGCGCAAATATTGATATCATAACCATCATATCGAAGTAAAATTCTAACCAAATGTGAACTGAAAATATGGTTACAGAAAACGGAAACGCAAAACGTCAACCATGTGGGCACAGTCGCTATGTAACGCAACATTTTGTGACAAAGCCATAAGTAAAGTTGAAAATGCGAAGCAAACCCATTTGACCTGTATTTTTAATTGGATACATGCGTATTTAACTGCAAAAGTTAATTTTATGCACTTGTATTACACACAAACTTCTAGGGTACTAGGGGTAACTGCCCCCACCCTGTAATTCACATTAAGACCACAAGATGTCACCAAATTATTTTCCCGACACTACCAGGCTGCCACTGCTCTTGCTCAACAAAAAATGTCCTGATAATGTATTTACATTCAGTAATCTTGCTCTGATTTGTCATCCTGAGGGTCCCAGAGATAAAATGTAGCATAGTTTTGTTTGATAAAATACATGTTTTTATTCAAATGTAGGAACTGGGATCTACAGTTTGAACCCCTGCTTTCTTTGGCTCCACACCCACCCTGCCCGGCCATCTAGATGTGTGAAAGTTAGTGTATAAGCTAATGATCCATCATGTATGACATTCCTGGGAGTGTGTAAATGTAAACGTTGTATTACCATATAATTTTTGTATGTTCTCTATAGTTATGTACTTGAAAATGTATCAATTGACCAGTTCGGAACACTTTGGGCATACTTGATACAAAATATTGTCCAGTACTGCCATGCTTCACTGGATCAATCTGAAACTTCGCACACACTGCTGCCATCTAGTGGCCAAAATCTAAATTGTGCCTAAACTACAATATTATGATGGCCTTTCTCTAGCATTTCAAAGATGAAAAACAAAAAAAATTGAAAACGCATGTTTTTTTTGTTTGTATTATCTTTTACCAGATCTAATGTGTTATATTTTCCTACATTAACTTCACATTTCCACAACATTCAAAGTATTGCCTTTCACATGGTATCAAGAATATTAGTTTACAATTGGCTCATTCATCCCCCTCCTCTCCCCTGTAACTATTCCCCAGGTCGTTGCTGCAAATGAGAACGTGTTCTCAGTCAACTTACCTGGTAAAATAATGGTTAAAAAAAATAAAAATAAAAAATAAATATGCATATCCTTGCTTCAGGTCCTGAGCTACATGCAGTTAGAGAACATCCCTACTGCCTCTGATCTGGCAGATTCACTAAACACAAATGCTTTGTTTTTAAATAATGTCTGAGTGTTGAACTGTGACCCTGGCTATCTGTAAATTAAAAAAATAATAATAATTGTGTCGTCTGGTTTGCTTAATATAACACATTTTAAATGATTTATACTTTTACTTTTGATATTTAAGTACATTTAAAATCAAATACTTTGACTTGTACTCAAGTAGTATTTTATTGGGCGACCTTAACTTTTACTTGTGTCATTTTCTTTAAAAAAAGGTGTCTATACCTTTACTCAAGTATGAAAATTGGGTCGTTTTTCCACCACTACAAAATGGATTGTATGGAAAGGGAACATCAAAGAAAGAACAAAGAGAATGAATGTGCAGGTGAGATATCCTGCAATAGCAGAGCAGGTGAGATATCGTGCAATAGCAGAGCAGGTGAGATATCGTGCAATAACAGTGCAGGTAAGATATATCAAATCTCCTCATACTGCGGATATTAATGGTGACATGTGCAACACCATTTCCCCCCGTATTTGATTTAAATCATTAAAATAAGATAACTAGACTTAGCTTTTAAATATTACTTACTAAATAAAACTGATTAAATGGATTTTAACACTTCTGTGAAACCTTATCCCATAATTCTATAGAGGTAACTGCCCCCCGGTACTTGAAAAAAAAAAACATCCCTTTTCTAAAAACAACATTTCATGAAATAACTAAAAAGTGTAAACTGTAGCCATTAATTTCCCTTCATAGTTTATTCGCCTAAAGCATGACCTTCATCCACATACCAATTTTTTCTCTCCAAACATTTGTTTTTTTGTGTCAGTAAATAGACATTGTTCTTAGTGGGGACTAGTTACCCCCTAGTACCCTAGCCACAACAAGTCCATTTGATGGAAACATCTCAATTAGATGGTAGCACTTGTTTTCGTGCGGTTTTTAGAATATTCGCATGAAAATGTGTCATCAATTGGATGGAAACTTAGCTAACGTAGCTTAGAATGTAACTAACCTAGAATGTAACCAACTTGAATGTGCGTTTAATAATAGCCCATGGACCTGGTGGCAAATTGGCAATGCCTTTTCAATGTTTACAGGACAAGCGCAATCAATCAGTCAGAAAAAAGTAGCTGGCAGATTGGAGAAACTAACGGCACTTGGCAGCTAAAAAGTTATCGTTGGCTAGTTATGGAAAGCGCAGCTACGGGCCTAGACGAGCGGCTCAACTCACTGAGAATGATGTCGATGGCCACGGGAGGTTTTTCACTGCAGCTTGGGTCGATGGTTCGGTTCCCGTCCATCCTTAGTCAGCTTGGTTAGAAGTTCTGGAGCAAGTAGAGGGCGGCGGGGGACGAAAACAAAGAGCTATCTATCCCTCAACCACTCAGACGCATCCAGTTGGCAGCAGTCACTGGTGATAGGAAATGAATGAATAAATAAATTATGCGTGGAGTGCTGCTGCTAGGGGCATCCGCTACGGCTCCCCTCTGAAATGCGCAACTGCGGGCGAAATCAGAGAGGAATCACGGATTTCTAAATACTTGTTGAAATATTTGGACCTGCCTTCTGCTCCGGCTGCACCGCATGGGCGCTTTCTGGGAACTCATGGGCTTGTGTCTACTCGTTGTAGGGCTAGGGACCCCTCCACGGGACCAATTGTGCAATCATGCCCAGCGCGCGGAGAATTACTCAAACGTTTGCCTACTAGTTCGCAACGGCCCTACCCACTCCCCACTCCCCTCTCTCTTTCGCTCTCTCTGCAGTGAAGAGCCATAGAAAATGATAGAGGCATTTGGTAGCCAAAAGGCTGTCTTAGCATGGGCAGCGCCATTGAGGGCTTCCATCATGTTTCCGACATTTTAAAGTAGTCAACTGAGTTGTATTCGGAGCGTGTGACAAATAACATTTGATTTGATTCCTATGGGTTGTAGCATCAATGGCGTTGCCCATGCTGTCACATAGGCTACAATGGTACATACACAGTATAAAGATGACTCCTTTACGTGCTGCGTGCTACATGAGTAGGCTCACAGAAATATCTTGTCTAAATAACGTTCTATTTCCATCAGAACAAAGTACACTTTTGATGGAAAAAAAGCTCTATTTATTTAAAATACATGAAATAACTAGGATGTGTGTTTGTGAGAGTTTATCACTGGCAGTTAACCACTTAATTCATGGAAATGGCTCCTGAGTGGCGCAGCGGTCTAAGGCACTGCATCTCAGTGTTAGAGGTGTCACTTCAGACACTGGTTCAATTCCAGACTGTATCACAACCGGCTACGATTGGGAGTTCCATGAGGCGGCGCACATTTGGTCCAGCGTTAAGGTTTGGCCGGGGTAGGTCGTCATGGTAAAATAAGAATTTGTTCTTAACCGACTTGCCTAATTAAATAAAGGTTAAATTAAAAATTATAACGGAAACACAATGTGGTTAAGGAGGGGCGAAAGAGAGGGGGAGGAGGGGGGGGGGCATTCCTGAGTAGGAACCGGAGTCCAACTTTATCCCCAGCGTTCCCCATCACATGCCGCTGGCTGCTATGGAGATGAGCACAGTGGTGTCATCATGTGAGGTATTTATAGCTTGTTCCCCACTTCCTTAGAAAAGCAGAATTTAATATACAGAGTGTACATACCTGGGTGGCCAATAAAGTTGCATTCACTCTTCTATTCTACTACAGTTGAAGTCAGGAAGTTTACATACACCTTAGCCAAATACATTTAAACTCAGT
>NC_036867.1:52439-56652 GCF_002910315.2 Salvelinus sp. IW2-2015
TGCTTAAAAAAACAGAGACAACCAAACTTCTGCAGTTGAACATGCATGTTTTATAATTTAACCCTCCTATTTACACCACGTGGCCCACACACAGAGTTACACATGGAATAACATACAATAAACAAGCCAATAACACAATAAGCAAGTCAATGACAGTAGAGAAAAAGAAAGTCTATATATAGTGTGTGCAAAAGGCATGAGGAGGTAGGCAATAAATTTGCCATAGTAGCGAAGAATTACAATTTAGCAGATTAACACTGGAGGGATAAATGAGCAGATGATGATGTGCAAGTAGAGATACTGGTGTGCAAAAGAGCAGAAAAGTAAATAAAACAGTTTGGGGATGAGGTAGGTAGATTGGGTGGGCTATTTACAGCTGCAGCGATCGGTTAGCTGTTCAGATAGCTGATGTTTAAAGTTGGTGAGGGAAATATAAGTCTCCAGCTTCAGCGATATTTGAAATTCGCTCCTGTCACTGGCAGCAGAGAACTGGAAGGATGTGTGGTGTTAAAGGGGAAATCTGCAACTACTACATCCATATTTGGACTTTTAAATGATTTATTTCTAGCCATTGATTCTTGGAGAATATAACACATGCATCATGAGCTTAGTTCAACTGTTGTACCCCATCAGAACCCAGAATAAGATTTTTTGTACTCCAATGTTTAGAAACAATGTAAATCAACACTGTAAAGCCTCAACATGGTTAAAACTATAATGTTGATATCATGAATGGTCAGTCCTCTCATCCATAGGTCTGTCTATGAATTTGAAAGTAGTTACATTTCTCCAGCCCCATCCATCATCTTATTAGCAAAATAGTGGTGGAATTACAGCTCTGTTATTGGTTGATTGATTCTTGTGTGGCTTTTTGAAGGGACAACCTAGTATTTAAACAGCAACAAAATGGCTGCCCAGAGACTTGGTTTGGTAAACAGCTGAGGGATGGTGTCTGGAGAAATGTAACCACTCTCAAATTCATAGAGAAAGCTATTGTATCAACCCTAACTCAACACCTAGCGACCTCGTCAAGAAGTTCAGACATCTTGGTGTAACAGTTATAAGGTGTTGGCTTGACAGTCGCTGGACCCAGGTTTGAGTCCAGCTCAGGGCTACCCCCTGTATTCACTACACTATGAATACAAGGACTGGCCATCCATGATGTCATAATGATAGTTTAACCAGGTTTCTAGGATATATAGTATATTCTAGAATTCATCCATGATGTCATAATGATAGTTTAACCAGGTTTCTAGGTAGGATATATAGTATATTCTAAATCATCATGATGTCATAATTGATAGTTTTAGACCAGCTAGGCTATGCAGTTAAAAAAAAGATCAAAATAGCTATTATTAACAATCTAAAAAGTAACTTTTATTGCCATTGCCAACTATGTAAAAAATAGCCTACATAAAGCCAACAAATAAAAAATTGCAATAACTTCCTATAATCACATGGCCTGTCCTTAACGAACTTGAACATTGTATAAAATATTCTGGGCCCTCAGTTTCCCGTGCGTGAGTTCTCGACCGACACAGCTGTAGGCTATTTGTGAAAGGGATAAGAAGTAATCAGGTGTTTTATTGAACATTTCCACGGGATCAGAGATTACATTTTTAACCAGGTAGACTAGTCCTACTTCTATATGTGTAACTCAGGTAGACTAGTCCTACTTCTATATGTGTAACCAGGTAGACTAGTCCTACTTCTATATGTGTAACCAGGTAGTATCCTACTTCTTATGTGTGTCCAGGTAGACTAGTCCTACTTCTATATGTGTAACCGGTAGACTAGTCCTACTTCTATATGTGTCAGGTAGACTAGTCCTACTTTTATATGTGTAACCAGGTGAACTAGTCTACTTCTATATATGTGTAACCAGGTAGACTAGTCCTACTTCTATATGTGTCAGGTAGACTAGTCCTACTTCTATATGTGTAACCAGGTAGACTAGTCCTACTTCTATATTGTGTGAACCAGGTAGCTAGTCCTACTTCTATATGTGTAACCAGGTAGACTAGTCCTACTTCATATGTGTAACCAGGTAAGCTAGTCCTACTTCTATATGTGTAACCAGGTAGACTAGTCCTACTTCTATATGTGTAACCAGGTAGACTAGTCTACTTCTATATGTGTAACCAGGTAGACTAGTCCTACTTCTATATTGTGTAACAGGTAGACTAGTCCTACTTTATATGTGTTGTCGGGTAGACTAGTCCTACTTCTATATGTGTAACCAGGTAGGGTAGACTAGTCCTACTTCTATATGTGTAACCAGGTAGACTAGTCCTACTTCTATATGTGTAACCAGGTAGACTAGTCCTACATCTATATGTGTAACCAGGTAGACTAGTGCTACTTCTATATGTGTAACCAGGTAGACTAGTCCTACTTCTATTTGTGTAACCAGGTAGACTAGTCCTACTTCTATATGTGTAACCATGTAGACTAGTCCTACTTCTATATGTGTAACCAGGTAGACTAGTCCTACTTCTATATGTGTAACCAGGTAGACTAGTCCTACTTCTATATGTGTTGTCGGGTAGAAATATGACTATTCTTGCTCATTTTAAGACAATTGTCAAATAATTTTAACATTCATTACAGACGTCGATTGTTGTACAACATCGTGGCTACGCTGTTGGCATCACCTTTAACAGTGGATTTCCACTGTTGTGGGCCTTTAATCATCTGACTTTGTTGTTCGCACAGGAGAGATACGGGACTATCGTGGATCCTCTGGGGAGCCTCAACAACCTCATGATGCTGACGAGGCAGAGAAGAGTCTCTCCAGATCAGAACACCTCAATAAACACCTGCAGAGATCCACAGGGAAGAGAACTCACTGCTGCTCTGACTGTGGGAAGAGATTCAACTCATCAGGCATTAAAATGCATCAGAGAACACACACAGGAGAGAGAACTTATAGCTGTGATCAATGTGGGAAGAATTTTACTACATCTAGCAATCTGACTGTACACCAGAGAATACACACAGGAGAGAAACCTTATAGCTGTGATCAATGTGGGAAGAGTTTTACTAGATCTGGCTCTCTGACTTTACACAAAAGAACACACACAGGAGAGAAACCTTACATCTGTGATCAATGTGGGAAGAGTTTTACTGCATCTGGCTCTCTGACTTTACACCAAAGAACACACACAGGAGAGAAACCTTACATCTGTGGTCAATGTGGGAAGAGTTTTACTGCATCTGGCTCTCTGACAGTGCACCAGAGAACACACACAGGAGAGAAACCTTATAGCTGTTATCAATGTGGGAAGAGTTTTTGTCAATCTGGCTATCTGACAGTGCACCAGAGAATACACACAGGAGAGAAACCTTATAGCTGTGATCAATGTGGGAAGAGTTTTGTTCAATCTAGCTATCTGACAATGCACAAGAGAACACACACAGGAGAGCCAATGTATAGCTGTGACCAGAGATAATCTGATAAAAGTTCTCTGACTAATCATCANATCAGAAGCTAACCAGCTAATTAGCTACTAGCTATTGAGTCATTGTTAGCCATTGCTACCTTTACCTTTTTAGCTCAGACACCAGCCGCTTTTAGCCTGGATAGTAGCTGTCAGTCTGCACAGTCTGCACGATATCAACCCTGAGCATATCGGACTGTTTTTCTCCACTACATCACCGTATTCCTGCCGTAAGCTCTGGACCATTACATCAGATAATCGCAGCTGGCTAGCTGCTACCGAGTGGCCCAGCCTCGAAGCTAGCCTTGAGCCAGGCCCATCTCCCGGCCTGCTCAGTGGACTCTATGATCACTCGGCTACACAGCTGATGCCTCCCAGACTCTTCACTAAGACAACTAGAAGCCACTACATCGCCGGATTCCTGCCGTAAGCTCTGTACCTTTGCACCTGATTGGCTATAGTGGCTGACGCCCTTGTCCCGAAGCTGGCGCCAGTTAGCCTCGAGCCAGGTGCATCTCCTGGCTAGCAAACAAAATTTCTCCAGCTACAATACCTCTTTTGCCAACTGGCCTGGACCCTTTGTCGACACAGAGCCTCGCCGATCCATCACGACTGGTCTGCCGACGCAATTCCGTCAGATGTGCCCTCAACCGGCCTTTGCCAGACGTCGGTGACATCTTGTACCGAAGCTAGCACCAGTTAGCCTCGAGCCAGGGCCGGCTCCCGGCTAGCATAGTAACGACTAGCTAAAGGCTTCCCTGGTTCGTATATTG
>NC_036867.1:57493-60843 GCF_002910315.2 Salvelinus sp. IW2-2015
TCAATGCCTACGTTTATCTCCACTGTACCCTCACCCTACCATACCCCTGTCTGTACATTATGTCTTGAATATATCCTACCACGCCCAGAAATCTGCACCTTTTATTCTCTGTTCCCAACGCACTAGACGACCAGTTCTGACAGCCTTTAGCCGTACCCTCATCCTACTCCTCTGTTCCTCGGGTGACGTAGAGGTTAACCCAGGCCCTGTGTGTCCCCAGGCGCTCTCATTTGTTGACTTCTGTAACCATAAAAGCCTTGGTTTCATGCATGATAACATCAGAAGCCTCCTCCCTAAGTTTGTTTTACTCACTGCTTTAGCACACTCCACCAACCTTGAAGTCGTTGCCGTGTTTGAAACCTGGCTTTGGAAGCCCACCAAAAATTCTGATATCCCCACCTACAACATTTTCCATCAAGATAGAACTGCCAAAGGGGGAGGAGTTGCAATCTACTGCAGAGATGTCCTGCAAAGTTCTATCATATTTTCCAGGTCCATGCCCAAACAGTTAATTAATCTCTCCAGAAATAAGTCTCACTGTTGCCGCCTGTTACAGACCCCCCTCAGCTCCCAGCTATGCCCTGGACACCATATGTGAATTGATTGCCCCTCCCATCTATCTTCAGAGTTAGTTCTGTTAGGTGACCTAAACTGGGAAATGCTTAACATCCCGGCCATCCTACAATCCAAGCTAGATGCCCTCAATCTCACACAAATTATCAAGGAACCCACCAGGTACAACCCTAAATCCGTAAACTTGGGCACCCTCATAGATATCCTGACCAACTTGCCCTCCAAATACACCTCTGCTGTTTTCAATCAGGATCTCAGCGATCACTGCCTCATTGCCTGCATCCGTTATGGGTCCGCGGTCAAACGACCACCCCTCATCACTGTCAAGCGCTCCCTAAAACACCTCTGCAAGCAGGCCTTTCTTATCGACCTGGCCCGGATATCCTGGAAGGATATTGACCTCATCCCGTCAGTAGGGGATGCCTGGTTGTTATTTAATTGTAATTTACTCACCACCTTAAATAAGTATGCCCCTTTCAAAAAATGTAGAACTAAGAACAGATATAGCCCTTGGTTAACTCCAGACCTGACTGCCCTCGACCAGCACAAAAACATCCTGTGGCGTACTGCACTAACAGCTCCCCACCCTCCGCAGCTACTTCCCCAGCTTCTCCTTCACCCAAATCCAGATAGCTGATGTTCTGAAAGAGTTGCAAAACCTGGACCTTTAGAAATCAGGCGGGCTAGACAATCTGGACCCTCTCTTTCTAAAATTATCCGCCGCCATTGTGGCTACCCCTATTACTAGTCTGTTCAACCTCTCTTTCGTATCGTCCGAGATTCCTAAAGATTGGAACGCTTCCATGGTCATCCCCCTCTTCAAAGGGGGTTACACTCTAGACCCAAACTATTACAGACCTATTTCCATCCTGCCCTGCGTTTCAAAAGTCGTCGAAAGTCAAGTTAACAAACAGATCACTGACCATTTTGAATCCCACCGTACCTTCTCCGCTGTGCAATCCAGTTTGAGCTGGTCACGGGTGCACCTCAGTCACGCTCAAGGTACTAAACGATATCGATAAAAGACAGTACTGTGCAGCCGTTTTCATCAACCTGGCCAAGGCTTTCGACTCTGTCAATCACCGTATTCTTATCGGCAGACTCAACAGCCTTCGTTTTTCAAATGACTGACTCGCCTGGTTCACCAACTACTTCTCAACACGACTATATTAATTTCCATTTCACACTGTAGCGGAGTGATTTCCCTGATTAGATAGTCTCAGACGAACTTAAGGTTGAGTGTTTGTTCGCAATATTATGCAGGGAGTTTTTAATTCTCTTATTTGTAAATTTCAGATTCATTGCATTCTGTGGTACAGACGATCGGTACTTTGAATGGTTTGCTGATTATCTCAGAGGGGTTGTTGGCATTCAAATTTAGATTTTGTGTTTTTGCGTTTAGCCAGTGAGTTCCCCATGATCCTAAATTTTTTTGACATGTTTTTTCCTGTGTTGGATATTTAGCTTTTAATCTCTTATTCTATTACTGTATTTTCTTTAAACTGCAACTTGCTTGGGTGGCTCGTATTATAGGAGAGTGAATTCCAGTGTGAATATGTATTCTCGCGGTCGGTCAATTGTTGGACTAATCTATTTGGTTTGAGTTTATGGTTTGGGCACATCGTTACAAAGGGGGTAACGAGAAGTTCTAAGAAGCTAGTGGAATGTTTTAGGAAAAAACGAGAGTTCTAGAAGCTGACGTGAGGTTTTAGGAAGAACGAGATAGTCTTTCTAGTAAGCTAGTTGAGTTTAGAGAGGACGAAGAGTTCTAAGAAGACGCTCAGTGAGTTTTGGAAGACGAGACGTAGAAGCTTGAAGTTCGAGTTTTAAAGGAAACGAAAGAGTATGCTAGAACTGAGTGAGGGTTTTTAGGATAGAGCGAGAAAAGTTTAGAAGCTAAGTGAGTTAGGAAGAACGAGAGCTTTCTAGAAGCTAGTGAGTTTTTAGGAAGCAAACGAGAGTTCTTAGAAGCTATTGAGTAATAGGATTTGATAGAAAAAGGAAAAAAGGAGAAAAAAAATAATACGATTTTGGTAAATATTATTAATTTTTAGAAAATTGTTTTTTGTTTTTTTTTTTCTTTGTTTTTAATTTGTGGAACCAAAGCCCCAGTTAGAAAGCACCCCTGTTTTTATATTGGTAAGCAGGGGTTGGGTTTTGCCCATTGGGTTTGAAATTTGACAAATTATGGGAAAAATTGGGAAAATAAGTTGTAAGAGATACTTGAAAGATTGGCTATGAAAAGCCAACTGACATTATACTCTGCAGGTGCTGACTGTTACACGCCTCGACAACCATGTGATTATTAATATTTGACCCTGCCTGGGTCATTTTGAACATCTGGCCATGTTCTGTTATAATCTCCACCCGGCACAGCCAGAAGAGGAACTGGCCACCCCTCATAACCTGGTTCCTCTCTAGGTTTCTTCCTAGGTTCTTGTCTTTCTAGGGAGTTTTCCTAGTCACGCGTGCTTCGTACACACCTGCATTGCTTATGTTTGGGGTTTTAGGCTGGGTTTCTGTACAGCTGCTCTGATGACGATCAGCTGACTGTCAGAGGGCTTTATAAATACATTTGAATTGATTGTACTAACTGAATGCATTCAACTGAAATGTGTCTTGGGGTAGGACGCACTGATTGGTGTCACATCGTTAGTCATATGTTTACACCTGCTGCTGGCTTGTCCATCTCGT
Organism: Salvelinus sp. IW2-2015; assembly: GCF_002910315.2. NCBI lineage: Eukaryota > Metazoa > Chordata > Actinopteri > Salmoniformes > Salmonidae > Salvelinus > Salvelinus sp. IW2-2015. The sequence continues at coordinate 60,761 of NC_036867.1, forward strand.
TAGTGGGAAGGTGTTTCACCTGAAGCTGGTCAGGTTTATTTAAGAAGTTGTCTGGCCCAGTGCTCCAGTTGGTCTTGATAGAG
>NC_036867.1:67724-69722 GCF_002910315.2 Salvelinus sp. IW2-2015
GATAGATGTGGAGAGTCAACACCTTTAGTTGCTCCACCTTTCTGGTTTGCTTCCTGTCTTTAAGTTTGTTGTGGGTTTTTCTTTAGTTTGCCTCTTCTTGGGCAGATTTAGTGGGTCTCATGGTGGKTGTCTTTTAGGTCCCAGTTGTTGTTACTAGTCAAYTTTCAKTGGACACCCCTATAGTGACTTTCWGAGCCACTCTTAAAAAAAACAAGCTTGAATTTTGGGATGGATATTGCATCCAATTAATATTTTAATCAATGGCATTTCCTTTGGGTGCTCATTAGTCTTTCAGTTGTTAGTCTTCTGTTTGTTGTGTASTAAATAYTTCATTTTTTATTTGTTTTTTCCTTTGAAGCCATTGTTTTGCATCCATGTCTGAAATGTGCTGTATAAATAAAGCTTGATTTGATTTCAACAAATGAACCCAATGACTGACCAATCAACAGACTCTTGGTCCCTCTTAGTATTTGTTAATGAATAGAATACAGTATATACATATGAGATGAGTAATACATAGACTAATATACAGTAGAATAGGATAGAATACAGTAGAATAGGATATAATACAGTATATACATATGAGATGAGTAATACATAGACTAATATACAGTAGAATAGGATAGAATACAGTATGTACATATGCGATGAGTAATACATAGACTAAGATACAGTAGAATAGGATAGAATACAGTATATACATATGAGATGAGTAATACATACTGATACAGTAGAATAGGGTAGAATACAGTATATACATATGAGATGAGTAATGCATAGACAGATACAGTACAGTATATACATATGAGATGAGTGATACAGTAGAATAGGATACAGTATATACATATTAGATGAGTAATACATAGACTAAGATACAGTAGAATACAGTATATACATATGAGATGAGTAATGCCAGATATGGAAACATTATTAAAGTGACTAGTATTCCATTCCTTAAAGTGGCCAATGATTTCAAGTCTGTGTATGTAGGCAGCAGCCTCTCTGCTGGTTAATTCATAACCATCATTTATAATTAATAACCTGTTAGTTCATAACCTATCATTCTATCCTGTTATTAAAACCATCATTTATACCTGTTAATCCATAACCCATCATTTATACTGTTAATGTCATAACCCATCCTTTATACTGGTTAATTCATAACCCATCATTTATACCTGTTAGTTCATACCATCATTTATACCTGTTAATTCATAACCCATCATTTTATACCTGTTATTCATAACCCATATTTACTGTTATTCATAACCATCATTTATAACCTGTTAGTTCATAACCCATCATTTATCCTGTATTCATAACCCATCATTTATACTTGTTAATTCATAACCCATCATTTATAACTGTTATTCATAACCCTCATTTATAACTGTAATCATAACCCACATTTTCTGTATTCATACCCATCATTTATACTTGTTAATTCATAACCCATCATTTATACCTGTTAGTTCATAAACCCATCATTTATACCTGTTAATTCATAACCTCACTTCATACTTTATTATAACCAATCATTTATACCTCTTATTCATACCCATATTTATACCTGTTAGTTCATAACCCATCATTTATACCTGTTAGTTCATAACCATCATTTATACCTGTTAGTTCATAACCCATCATTTATACCTGTTGTTCATAAGCCATCATTTATACCTGTTAATTCATAACCCATCATTTATACTTGTTTAATTCATAACCCATCATTTATAACCTGTTATTCATAACCCATCATTTATACCTGTTCATGTTCATACCCATCATTTATACCTGTTCATTCATACCCATCACTTATACTTGTTTAATTCGAGAAACCATCATTTATACTGTTAATTCATAACCATCATTTTACTTGTTAATCATAACCCATCATTTATACTTGTGTTACTTCCTGAACCCATCATTTATATCCTGTTTAGTTCATAACCCATCATTTATACCTGTTGCCTCGAAAGGTGCGGTTCAAGGCAGGCT
>NC_036867.1:72926-79992 GCF_002910315.2 Salvelinus sp. IW2-2015
TTCCTCAGTGTCCTTTCCTTCTCCTTTCTGAATTGACCCATGGAAGGGTGGATGCTTCTATCAGTAAGCTGTTGAAAATGTGGTGACTTGGTTAGGAAATAGTATAAATACAATACTTCTACCAAGGTGGCCTGCGGATGAAGGGGTGGTATATGACTCATGCATCTTCTGGTGACACTCATGGTTATGATGGTATAATTCTATTGCCTCTAGTGTCATTACGTAAGCATATAAAGGGAATATTGTCCAGTCTATTGTATTACGTTTATGTCTACAAATTGGGTGTTTTACCACGGTATAAAAATTGGGTTGTTTAAATCTTTTTTTTCCTTTTTCCACCCCCTCTTTCTTTGGGGCTGTTATATGAATAAATGGTTTAATATTTTCCCCCTCCTTTCATGGCACTACAATCACCATTTTTTTTCTTGGTTTATACCCGATATAGGCCCCACTTTGGCTCTGGTTTCCAAAATAGCCCTGGTGCATTTTCATTTTTTTTCCCAAGGAAGGCTGAGGTTTTCCTTAGTACAAGGGTGCACCCAAAAAGCCCTTTTTCCCCAGGGGTTTTCCCTCCACTTATCATCCAGGAAGGCGTGGTCATGTACAGTGTCTGCCATTTTTTTTCAATAGGGCTGTCCCCTCCCCTTCCTATCAATTCCAAGGGGAAGGGTGAAGGGGTTTTTCCATATATGTGTTTGGGGCAATCCAATATAAGTGGGGGCTGGGACCCCGATGGAGGGGGGACAATGAAGGTCTTTGTTTTTCCCATCCCACTTAACATTCATGAGTTATAAATGATGGGTTATGAATTAACAGGTATAAATGATGGTTTATGAATTAACACATCCCCTGCAAGCCCAGGAATTTCAATACATTCAGGACTTCTTACGGTCCATGTGCAATATGCAAATATGATCCTTGCAATTATTCTATGTTCCTTGCAATTATTAAAATATTTTCAAATATTTTCAAGTATTTCATGACAGCCACATAATAATTAATCATTTCTGAACAACCATTTTTTATTTAATGTCTATTAAGAGTATCTTATCAACTTTATTTCACTTGGTGATGTTTCATTATAGAGAACATAACATGACAATACATGACATCTAAGTTGTTGGACAACTCATGTTATTCTGGTTAAACAGAGAGAGACTAGTTGATTATGGAGTGGGGATTTTTTTTCAATTATGAAATAATATGTCATGTTTACTCATACCCCAGCCAGCATTGTGAATGGTTAGGAAATAATATGTCATGTTTTACTCGTACCTCAACCAGCATTGTGAATGGTGTCTGAAGCGGTGACATACTAGACCATGGCAGTAAATCTCATACTTAGGTGTTTTTAGTTGTAATGACATTGCCCTCTTTGGGTACAGTGARCACCATCCCCCTCTCTATCTCTCCTACATCCAGGCTGCTGTTAGGCAGGTCATACATTCCTGGAGGAGATTCTTCCTCATGGCCAGACAGTATAGAGAGAGAGTGAGTTTTCATAGAGCGAACAAAGGGATTTCTTCCACCTCACAGAAGTTGAGAATTGAACAATATTCATGTTCTGGAGAATGTATAAAAGGTCGGTAAAGTAGCCAGCTTCAAGAGAGCGAGAGTTGCACCCCTTCTGAAAAAACCTACACTCGATCCCTCCGATGTCAACAACTACAGAACCGTATCCTCTTCTTTTCTTTCTCTCCAAAACTCTTGAACGTGCCGTCCTTGGCCAGCTCTCCTGCTATCTCTCTCAGAATGACCTTCTTGATCCAAATCAGTCAGGTTTCAAGACTAGTCATTCAACTGAGACTGCTCTTCTCGTTGTCACGGAGGTGCTCCGCACTGCTAAAGCTAACTCTCTCTCCTCTGCTCTCATCCTTCTAGACCTATCGGCTGCCTTATACTGTGAACCATCAGATCCTCCTCTCCACCTCTCCCAGTTGGGCATCTCCGGCGCCGGCCCACGCTTGGATTGCGTCCTACCTGACAGGTCGTCCTACCAGGTGGCGTGGCGAGAATCTGTCTCCGCACCACTGTGCTCTCACCACTGGTGTCCCCAGGGCTCTGTTCTAGGCCCTCTCCTATTCTCGCTATACACCAAGTCACTTGGCTTCGTCTATTCCTCACATGGTCTCTCCTATCATTGCTATGCAGACGACACACAATAATCTTCTCCTTTCCCCCTTCTGATAACCAGGTGGCGAATCGCATCTCTGCATGTCTGGCAGACATATCAGTGTGGATGACGGATCACCACCTCAAGCTGAACCTCGGCAAGACGGAGCTGCTCTTCTTCCGAGGAAGGACTGCCCGTTACATGATCTCGCCATCACGGTTGACAACTCCATTGTGTCCTCCTCCCAGAGTGCTAAGAACCTTGGCGTGATCCTGGACAACACCCTGTCGTTCTCACATACATCAAGGCGGTGACCCGTTCCTGTAGGTTCATGCTCTACAACATTCGCAGAGTACGACCCTGCCTCACACAGGAACGCGGCAGGTCCTAATCCAGGCACTTGTCATCTCCCGTCTGGATTACTGCAACTCGCTGTTGGCTGGGCTCCTGCCTGTGCCATTAAACCCGTACAACTCATCCAGAACGCCGCAGCCCGTCTGGTGTTCAACCTTCCCAAGTTCTCTCATGTCACCCCCTCCTCCGCTCTCTCCACTGGCTTCCAGTTGAAGCTCGCATCCGCTACAAGACCATGGTGCTTGCCTACGGAGCTGTGAGGGAACGGCACCTCCGTCCTTCAGGCTCTGATCAGCCTACACCCAAACAAGGGCACTGCGTTCATCACCTCTGGCCTGCTCGCCTCCTACCTCTGAGGAAGTACAGTTCCCGCTCAGCCCAGTCAAAACTGTTCGCTGCTCTGGCACCCCAATGGTGGAACAAACTCCCTCACGACGCCAGGTCAGCGGAGTCAATCACCACCTTCCGGAGACACCTGAACCCTCCTCTTTAAGGAATACCTAGGATAGGATAAAGTAATCCTTCTAACCCCCCCCCCCCCCCCCCTCTTAAAAAGTTAGATGCATATTGTAAAGTGGTTTTCCACTGGATATCATAAGGTGAATGCACCAATTTGTAAGTCGCTCTGGATAAGAGCGTCTGCTAAATGACTTAAATGTAAATGTAAATGGGACAGCCCTTTTCTATGTCCGAATAAAACCCCTACCTGTGTTTTCCTACCTGACCAAGCTTACCTCGATTACCGAGAGGGCTAAGGTTTGAGTATAGACCATGCTTCTCTCAATTACGAGAGTGCTAAGGTTTGAGTATAGACCATGCTTCTCTCAACTACGAGAGGCTAATATTTGAGTATAGACCATGCTTCTCTTCCAACTACGAGAGGGCTAAGGTTTGAGTATAGACCAGCTTCTCTCAACTACGAGAGGGCTAAGGTTTGAGTATAGACCCAGCTTACCTCAACTACGAGAGGGCTAAGGTTTGAGTAGAGACCCAGCTTACCTCATACTACGAGAGGGCTAAGGTTTGAGTAGAGACCAAGCTTACCTCAACTATCGAGATGGCTAAGGTTTGAGTAGAGACCAAGCTTACCCAACTACGAGAGGGCTAAGGTTGAGCCCATTGCTGAATTCTTAACAATACCACGTGGTTAAACTCTGAGCTATCTAACCGACAGAATAAGAACAAATCTTGTGATACTAATTACTAGTCTGCAGCTAGGAATGGGTATCATTGAACGCGAAGACGACACACGCCAAAACATCTATATTATAACAACATTGCTGAATGTTACTCTGAACTATCCATTTCTAACCACGGCAGAGAGACGAGAGGGCGGACAAACTCTCCAACGAAACAAACTTTCCAACAGATCAAGACGACACACTAAGCGTAAAGTGCACATATACAGTGGGCAAAAAAGTATTTAGTCAGCACCAATTGTGCAAATTTCCCACTAAAAAGATGAGAGGCCTGTAATTTTCATCATAGTACCACTTCAACTATGACAGACAAAATGAGAAGAAAAAAAATCCAGAAAATCACATTGTAGGATTTTTATTAATTAATTTGCAAATTATGATGGAAAAATAATGATTTGGTCAATAACAAAAGATTTTTGCCTCTGATCTGACAGACTCACCAAACAGAGAACACCCTGGTCGTCCCTACAGCCTCTGATCTGACAGACTCACTAAACACAAATGCTTCGTTTGTAAATGATGTCTGAGTGTTGGAGTGTGCCCCTGGCTATCCGTAATAAAAAAACAAGAACATGGTGCCATCTGGTTGCTTAATATTTTTTATTTTGTTTTATTTTTTAATTGTATCCCCCTTTTCTCCCAATTTTCGTGGTATCCAATCGCTAGTAATTACTATCTTGTCTCATCGCTACAACTCCCGTACGGGCTCGGAGAATGAAGGTCGAAGCCATGCGTCCTCCGAAGCACAACCCAACCAAGCCGCACTGCTTCTTAACACAGCGCGCCTCCAACCCGGAAGCCAGCCGCACCAATGTGTCGGAGGAAACACCGTGCACCTGGCCCCCTTGGTTAGCGCGCACTGCGCCTGGCCTGCACAGGAGTCGCTGGAGCACGATGAGACAAGGATATCCCTACCGGCCAAACCCTCCCTAACCCGACGACGCTAGCCAATTGTGCATCGCCCCACGGACCACCCGTCCGCGGCTCGGCTGCGACAGAGCCTGGGCGCGAACCCAGAGACTCTGGTGGCGCAGCTAGCACTGCGATGCAGTGCCCTAGACCACTGCGCCACCCGGGAGGCCCTGGTTTGCTTAATATAAGGAATTTGAAATGATTTATACTTTTGATACTTAAATATATTTAAAACCAAATACTTTTAGACTGTTATTCAAGTAGTATTTTACTAGGTAAGTCTGTATTAAGGTATCTATACTTTTACTCAAATATGACAATTGGGTACTTTTCCCACCACTGATCATGAGTCTAATCTGGTCTCCTTCAACATGGTCAGCCTCATTATGAGTCTAATCTGGTCTTCTTCAACATGGTTAGCCTCATTATGAGTCTAATCTGGTCTCCTTCAACATGGTTATCCTCATTATGAGTCTAATCTGGTCTTCTTCAACATGGTTAGCCTCATTATGAGTCTAATCTGGGCTCCTTCAACATGGTGAGCCTCATTATGAGTCTAATCTGGTCTCCTTCAACATGGTGAGCCTCATTATGAGTCTAATCTGGTCTCCTTCGACATGGTGAGCCTCATTATGAGTCTAATCTGGTCTCCTTCGACATGGTGAGCCTCATTATGAGTCTAATCTGGTCTCCTTCAACATGGTGAGCCTCATTATGAGTCTATAATATAAGCCAATACTAATCCATCATGTCTGCATTGGACACGCCTATGGGCTGGCAGGKAGCCTGGTGGTTAGAGCATTGGGCCAGAAACCAAAAGATTGGTGGATCGAATCTCGAGCTGACAAGGTAAAAATCTGTCGTTCTGCCCCTGAACAAAGCAGTTAAACCACTGTTCCCCGGTAGGCCGTCATTGTAAATAAGAATTGGTTCTTAACTGTCTTGCCTAGTTAAATAAAGCTTAAATTAATAAAATCATTTTTAAATGTAGCAGAATTAAATACCCACAACATTCATTCTGTGGGTACTAGATTGACTCAGTTCAGACTGTCAGCCAGAGAGTGATTGTGTATCAATATCATCAGACTAAATTAAAGTAACAACCAAATAAAACAGACAAACAGGGAATGTTCAATGACCCATAAAGACACTCTAGTTCATTCTGTGAATCAGCCCTTTATTTCCTATCATAAAGAACACCTGTGGAAATGGGCCGTGGATTTAGACATCCATCTGACTCCAAAACAAGACATGATTGAATAGTTGAATAGTGTCTAATCCAAATAATCAGCACAATGGCAGGTGTTAGTACAGGGCTGGAACATAAACCTGCACACCCAGTAGCTAGCTCACTAGCAGCAARGTTGGCTATGCATTTTCTAGGTCTATGCATCATCGCTTTAACAGTATTGGTGTAGTYATACAACTTATTCTAACAGTAAACCAATAGCATATTCAGAGCATTTAGAAAGTATTCAGACCCCTGGACTTTTTACATATTTTGTTACGTTACAGCTTTATTCTAAAATGTATTAAATAATATTGATTTCCTCATCAATCTACACACAATACCCCATAATGACATCTGTTAAAGGAATTTAATTCCTATATGTTAGCAACCAATTCAATTAAAACCCTCTGCCCATACATAAGAATTTGTAAGATACTTATTAGCATAAAATGGACAGAAACCAGTCTCAAAATCAATCAATCAATAGCGTTTATTCTCGAGAGTACTGATCATAGTACAATTTACATCAGGTTATATAATAAAAATTATGTCATAGGTTTTAAAATGTCCTTCCTCCTCTCGGATACAATGGGAATACAGTTAGCAGTCTTGCTTTGTCTRCCACCTGTTAAACAATCTGCAACCAGCCCAAGGTCTCACCCCTCCCTGGGTAGAGACAGAATTTCCTGTAAGAACACAGCCTTCCAGCCTGTCTGAAGATAACTCCATTCTTTCTAACAAGGAACACATTATATTCAGCATTATGATTCATAGGTTCATTCATTATGCAGTAACATAGAATTATAACTAAACAGAATACTACTAAGTCAAATGTATACATATTTTAGTCATTATTCATAAAAATCCCGTAACACATCACAATACCCCATAATGACAAAGTGAAAACCAGAAATACCTTAATTACATAAGTATTCAGACCCTTTGCTATGAGACTCAAAATTGAGGTCAGGTGCATCCTGTTTCCATTAATCATCCTTGAGATGTTTCTACAACTTGATTGGAGTCCACCTGCCATAAATTCATGTCAGATCAAAACGTCTAAAATGGAAGACGTTTGGAACCACCAAGACTCATCCTAGAGCTGGCCTCCCGTTCAAACAGAACAATCAGGAGAGAAGGGCCTTGTTCAGGGAGGTGACCAAAAACCTGCTGGTCACTATGACAGAGCTCCAGAGTTCCTCTGTGGAGATGGGAGAACCTTCCAGAAGGACAACCATCTATACAGCACTCCACCAA
>NC_036867.1:83786-86270 GCF_002910315.2 Salvelinus sp. IW2-2015
GGGAGAGGAGATTATTTAATGATGTCACACATGTAGACCATAATGCGTTTTTCGCCATCACCTTGTTTATTGATTTCAGCATGAAATGATATTTAGCCTCATCAATGTAATTGTGATTTTGTAACTTTGCTACGGTTACATCTTTCCCCTGGATCCTGACAGTCTGCCAGTCCCTAGCCACTGAAAACATCCCACCAGCATGATGCCTGCCTTACGAACCAATGCTTCACCGTAGGGATGGTGTCTGGTTTCCTCCAGACGTGTTGCTTGGTATTTCATGCCCAAAGAGTTCAATACTTGGTTTTATCAGAGCCAGAAGAACTAATTGTTTCTCATGGTCCTGAGAGGCCCTTTTGGCAAACTCACAAGTGGGCTGTCATGTGCCTTTTATTGAAGCGAGTAGCTTTCGTCTGGCCACTCCTATCATAAGCATGATTATCATAAAGAACACCTGTGGAAATGGGCCGTGGATTTAGACATCCATCTGACTCCAAAACAAGACATGATTGAATAGTTGAATAGTGTCTAATCCAAATAATCAGCACAATGGCAGGTGTTAGTACAGGGCTGGAACATAAACCTGCACACCCAGTAGCTAGCTCACTAGCAGCAARGTTGGCTATGCATTTTCTAGGTCTATGCATCATCGCTTTAACAGTATTGGTGTAGTYATACAACTTATTCTAACAGTAAACCAATAGCATATTCAGAGCATTTAGAAAGTATTCAGACCCCTGGACTTTTTACATATTTTGTTACGTTACAGCTTTATTCTAAAATGTATTAAATAATATTGATTTCCTCATCAATCTACACACAATACCCCATAATGACATCTGTTAAAGGAATTTAATTCCTATATGTTAGCAACCAATTCAATTAAAACCCTCTGCCCATACATAAGAATTTGTAAGATACTTATTAGCATAAAATGGACAGAAACCAGTCTCAAAATCAATCAATCAATAGCGTTTATTCTCGAGAGTACTGATCATAGTACAATTTACATCAGGTTATATAATAAAAATTATGTCATAGGTTTTAAAATGTCCTTCCTCCTCTCGGATACAATGGGAATACAGTTAGCAGTCTTGCTTTGTCTRCCACCTGTTAAACAATCTGCAACCAGCCCAAGGTCTCACCCCTCCCTGGGTAGAGACAGAATTTCCTGTAAGAACACAGCCTTCCAGCCTGTCTGAAGATAACTCCATTCTTTCTAACAAGGAACACATTATATTCAGCATTATGATTCATAGGTTCATTCATTATGCAGTAACATAGAATTATAACTAAACAGAATACTACTAAGTCAAATGTATACATATTTTAGTCATTATTCATAAAAATCCCGTAACACATCACAATACCCCATAATGACAAAGTGAAAACCAGAAATACCTTAATTACATAAGTATTCAGACCCTTTGCTATGAGACTCAAAATTGAGGTCAGGTGCATCCTGTTTCCATTAATCATCCTTGAGATGTTTCTACAACTTGATTGGAGTCCACCTGCCATAAATTCATGTCAGATCAAAACGTCTAAAATGGAAGACGTTTGGAACCACCAAGACTCATCCTAGAGCTGGCCTCCCGTTCAAACAGAACAATCAGGAGAGAAGGGCCTTGTTCAGGGAGGTGACCAAAAACCTGCTGGTCACTATGACAGAGCTCCAGAGTTCCTCTGTGGAGATGGGAGAACCTTCCAGAAGGACAACCATCTATACAGCACTCCACCAAATCAGGCCTTTATGATAGAGTGGCCAGACGAAAGCTACTCCTCAATAAAAGGCACATGACAGCCCACTTGGAGTTTGCCAAAAGGCCTCTCAGACCATGAGAAACATGAGTTTCTCTGGTCTGATAAAACCAAGATTGAACTCTTTGGCCTGAATACCAAGCATCACGTCTGGAGGAAACCAGACACCATCCCTACGGTGAAGCATGGTGGTAGCAGCATCATGCTGTGGGGATGTTTTCAGTGGCAGGGACTGGCAGACTAGTCAGGATCGAGGGAAAGATGAACGGAGCAAAGTACAAAACAATTTACATTGATGAGGCTAATATCCATATCATGCTGAAATCAATTTAACAGGGAGCGAACGATTAGTGGTCTACATTGTGACATCATTAAAATACTACTACTACAATGTTAAAACATTCTACATTGTGACATTATTTCATTGATATCATGAAACAACTCCTTCATGTATGTATTTTCTGATGTTTGATCAGAGACCTTTTATCAGAGTATCTCTTGTCACATTGATCACAGCTATGAGACTTCTCTCCTGTGTGTGTTCTCTGGTGTATAGTCAGATGGCTAGATGTAACAAAACTCTTCCCACATTGATTACAGCTATAAGATTTCTCTCCTGTGTGTGTTCTCCGGTGTGATACCAGGCTGCTTAAGTGAGTAAAACTCTTCCCACATTGAGTACAGCTATAAGATTTCTCTCCTGTGTGTGTTCTCTGGTGTACAATC
>NC_036867.1:86295-99126 GCF_002910315.2 Salvelinus sp. IW2-2015
TCAATGATATGAGTGGTGTATTTTTTCATATAGACACATAGAACCATGTAGACCTTGAACTGAACTGATGTGCTTCAAGCGTTTTGATTAATAATTAACACAAAATTACTTGAGGAAGCCAGAGATCAATTTAAACCAAAAGAAAATAACCAAATCCGCGACCTGGCTCCTGGCCTTTCGTAATTCGGTGACGTTATTGCCTCCTAGAAGTTTCTGGTAAAAATTGGGCAAACTTTTTTCATTTCATTTGGATTGGCAATTATCTTATCCATTTCTACCGCTCAATTGTGCCAATTTGACCGAGATTACAACAACTGTTTGGGCCCGCCCACTTCCTGTGGTTGGGAAAGTGGCGGTATTTAAATTTATACGAATAATCCGAGTTCATTGCTCATCACCTGTAGAAGGCGGGCTTCCGCGAGGCGTGGATTTCATAGTATTGTTGTACCTAGTTTCCCTCTTCAGGGAACAGTTAGTTAGTCATAACATGTGATTTAAATGTTGTTGGTACGTAGTTTCCCCTTCAGGGAACAGTAGTCTATGAATCATAAGTTAAGTTGTCATGATGATGAACTTCAACTTGAATACTGGATTTGCTGTCGACGCTTTTTTTGTATTCAGATTCTGAAATTTACACTCTAACTTACGTACATTTGAGTTTCCTTATGTTACGCTGGGGAAACATTTTTCATTGGGCACATAAATCCTAAATAATTTTCAGAGTTTTTGCTAAATCCGAGAGTCCCTTAAGTTTGATTCACACGCCAAATGGATACTGTCATTAATGTGGTTCTTCAATATACATAAATCTTATACTGGTGTGTTTAGTTACAGTCACATGTTCAACTATCATAGGCTGATCCAGGAAATAATTTTCTGCAATGACATGTCACATTGCAAACATCACAACATTGCAACAAACAACAAAGTTGCTTCATTACTTATCTGGTAAGACAGTTTATGCCGTACTGTCCATGTTGGATCCCAAATCCTAACAGAATTGAATGTTATATAATGTTATTGTCTGCTTGATTTACATAGAGGTTCTCGTAGTCTGTTTTGCACACAGAATGATTAGCTCATAATGTGTTAGAAGTAGAGGTCGACGATAATCGGAATTGCCACGATTAATTGGGCGATTTCATCAGTTTTCAATTAACAATCGGTAATCTGCCATTTTTGGACACCGTATCACTTGGCCATTGACATTGCCTCCGACGAGACTGCCGTCGCAGTCTGTTATGCGAGTGCCAGCAAGGAGCCAGGGTATGGTGCTAGCTAGCATTAATGTATCTTAAATAAACACAATCAATCTTAACATAATACTAGTTAACTACACATGGTTGATGATATTACTAGTTTATCTAGCGTGTCCTGGCATTTATGTATTGATTGTGGTGCCTGTTAATTATTATTGATCACAGCCTACTTGCCAAACGGGTGATTAACTTCTCTAGGTATGTGGGCCGGTGCGTCACCTGTCAACAGCCAGTGAAACCTGAACAGGGGCCAAAATTGCAAAACAACAGAAATCCCTATAATTTAATTCCTCAAACTACAAGTATATTTTACACTCATTTTAAGATACACTGTGTTGTAAATGCCAGCCAAAGTGTCCGATTTCAAAAATGGTTTTACGATGAAAGCATCCACAACGATTATGTTAGAGTTGAGGCCAAAGTCACCAGAAAAAGGACAGTCCATTTTTCAGCCATAAGAGAGGAGTAATAAAAAAAGCCAGAAATTAGAGAGAATTAATCACTAACCTTTATGAATCTTCATCAGATGACAGTTTATAGGATTCAATGTTACCCAATACATGTATGTTTTGTTCTGGTAAAGTTCATATTTATATCCAAAATCTTGATTTAGGCGTGGGCGCTACTGTCCTCACTTGGTTAAAAAAGCAGAGAAAATGGAGAGCGCCAAAATTAAATTAATTACTATAAAATTAACTATAAAATAAACTTTCATTAATCACAACATTGAAATATACAAATTAAAAGCTACACTGGTGTATCCACGCCATCATGTCAGAATCAAATAGCTTTTCAGCAAAAGCAACAATGCTATTATCTGAGGATAGCACCATTGGTAAACACTAAGAAGATCAGGCATATGTTCAACCCTGCAGGCACGACACAAAACGCTAGAATAAATATAATTCATGCTTACCCTTTGACGAGCTCGCTCTTGTTGTTGGCATTCCATATATTTCCCTATAAACATACAACATTCGGTCCTTTTGTTCGATTATTCCCGTCGAATATATGCCAACAATGTCCAATTAATTTGCGCGCGTTGGATCCAGAAAAACACGGTTTCCAACTTGCTCAAGAGTGACGACAAAATAGCTCAAAGGTTACTGAAACTTTGCCAAAAAAATACAGCTTTAGGTCCTTTTTAACGTTAATATCGTAAACATTGAAGACGGGAATGATCTGTGTTCAAACAGTGTTAAAACCCGTCTTTAGCGCTTTCTGCTCACGCGCTTCTATCTAACAGGACACTTAATTGACTCTTCATTCAGATGGCGTACTATCTATCATTACACAAAAGGAATACCGAATGCCTGCCCCTACCCTAGAGAAGTTTAACAAGCGGCATCGCAAAAGAACACAGTCGTTGCAGACCAATGTGTACCTAACATAAACATCAACCCCTTTCTTAAAATCATACACAAGTATATATTTTAACACCTGATTTAGATATAGTTCCTGCTAACATGAATTTCTTTTAAGTAGGGAATTGGTGGTCACTTCTCTTGGCATTCTGTCGCACAGAGTCCGGGTATATAACAACGTTTGGGCCAGCCACTCGTTGCGAACTATATTTGGCCCCGAATTTTTAATAATTGTGACATTAACATTGAAGGTTGGTGCAATGTAACAGCAATATTTAGACTTATGGATGCCACCCGTTTTATGATAAAATACTGAACGCGTTCTTTGTTGCGCCACGGCCAACGCTTCTTTGTGGGGGTAAACGTCGCCCTGAGCTGGAGGGACGCGCATATAGGTGCCGCTCCCTGACCCTATGGTGATGGGGTCTGCAAGTCAGCTGTTGCTGATTTCGTTCTTGATGGGAATGACTACGTAACGTTCTCGTATTACTGAAAGAATAAGATGTTTTGTTTTCGAAATGATAGTTTCCGGATTGGACCATATTAATGACCTAGGCTCGTATTTCTGTGTGTTATTATATGGTGATTAAGTCTCTGATTGATAGAGCGGCTCTGACTGAGCGGTTGTGGCAGCATCAGGCTCGTAAGCATTGCATTCAAACAGATTCTCGTTTGCAGCAGCTCTTCGCAATGCTTCAAGCATTGCGCTGTTTTATGACTTCAAGCCTCATCAACTCGAGGATTAGGCTGGCAATACTAAAGTACCCTATTAGAACATTATTAGTACAAAGGTATTTGAAATACAAATGGTATAGAGAGAAAGTTAGCCTCCTTATAATACAACCTAAAACTTTTACCCTGGGAATATTGAAGACTCATGTATAAAGGAACCACCAGCTTTCATTATGTTTCATTTCTGAGCAAGGAACTTAAACGTTAGCTTTTTTTACATTTCACTATTGCACTTTTACTTTCTTCTCAAACACTTTGTTTTTGCATTATTTAAACCAAATTGAACATGTTTCATTATTATTTGAGGCTAAATTGAATTTATTGATGTATAAGTTAAAATAACAAGTGTTCAGTTCAGTACTATTGTATTGTCATTATGTACAAATATATTATACTAAAATCGTTATCGGGTTATCGCCCTTGTTTGGCTCCTCCAATATCGGTATCGGCATGAAAAATCATAAGTCATTCGACCTCTAGTGTAGAGAACTGTTCCTTTGATGGATAGGCTATTGCTACAACACACAGAGTCTATAATTTCTTTTTCAGGACATTTAGAAGACAACACATTAAAGAGTAGCCTAGTGGGAAATTACTGAAATATTAATATTTATAGTCCTAGGTTCTATATTGTTGTTTAGGTGAAGTTATGGGTCCTACAGTAGGTCTATCGTTGGTTGTAGGTGAGATATGGGTCCTACAGTAGGTCGTAATGTTACGGTGAAGTGTAATGGGGTCCTACAGATATGGTCTATGTTAGGTGACGTTATGCGTGTCTACAGTAGGTCTATGTGTGTTTGAAGTTATGGGTCTACAGCAGTCTTGTTGTTGTTGTGAAGTTATGGGTCCTACAGCAGGTCCTATGTATTGTTGTTGTTAGGTGGAGTAAGTAGGGTCCATTACGTAGGTCTACTGGATTGGATATAAATAGTTGTTTTTCCTCATTTGCATTGGAGGAGCTTCTGCAACCAAATTGTGTGCGGCATTGCCCTCGTGCACTAATTCTTTAGTAAATCACAGACAAGGGGCCTATATTGGGACCAAAAGTTGTATGGCACACTGCTTAGGATTCAACATTTAACGTTTTTTCTAGCCTACAATATCAATATACTACTACTGTGAAAAAGACTAATTTGACTATTGTTGCTCACTATGATGTCTTAAGACATTGTCAAATAATTGTTATATCTTAGATAGTCAATGTTGTAGCAACATCATGGCCCTCGCTGTTGGCATTCATTTTACGGTGGATTTCTGCTGTTTGGGCCGTTAACCATCTGTCTGACTTTTTGTTTACACAGGAGAGAACGGGAACTACCGTGGGTCCTCTGGGGGAAGGCCTCACCACCAAACTATGATGCTGAGAGCAGAGAAGAGTTCCCCAGATCAAAACACTCAGAAACACAGCGGGGAGACCACAGGGAAGAATCTCATTGCTCGCTTTGACTGTGGGAACATTGCAAGTCTTCCTCAGAACTTAAAATACCACAGCGAGTACACACAGGAGAGAGAAACCTGTATAGCTGTAATCAATGTGGAAGAGTTACAAATAAATCAAAAATACACATGAAATCACACGGGAAAGGCTTATAGCTATCAATGTGGAAGATATACATCTAGCTATCTGTTACCAGAGAAACATAAAGGGACGTATAGCTTACCAAGTGAAGACTCAAGAACTGTTATCAAAAAAGAAAACAGAAATCTAGCTGGAGTGGAAGATTGTACTCATCAAGGCTATCTTGACTAACCCAGAAGACACCACACAGGGAGAAACCGTATAGCTGTGACAATGTGGAAAGAGTTTACACGTCCTAAGATCTGATTACTCACCAGAGAAAACACACAGGAGACAAAATCTTATAGCTGTTACTCAAGTGTGTGGAAGAGTTTTACTCATGTCAAGCAGACCTGGTATCACACACAGAGAAAACACACAGGAGAGAACCACTTTAGCATTGATCAATGTTGGGATTAGTTTTACTACGTCTAGCATCTGAATTGGTAGCATGTAGTAAAACTCTTCCCACATTGATCACAGCTATAAGCTTTTTCTCCTGTGTGAATTCTCATGTGTACTTTTAGTGATTTTGATCTTATGTAACTCTTCCCACATTGATTACAGCTATAAGGTTTCTCTCCTGTGTGTACTCGYTGGTGTATTTTAAGTTCTGATGAAGACTTGCAATGTTTCCCACAGTCAAAGCAGCAATGAGATTTCTTCCCTGTGGGTCTCCGCTGGTGTTTCTTGAGGTGTTTTGATCTGGGGAGACTCTTCTCTGCCTCGTCAGCATCATGAGGTTGTTGAGGCTCCCCAGAGGACCCACGGTAGTCCCGTCTCTCTCCTGTGTAAACAACAAAGTCAGACAGATGGTTAACGGCCCACAACAGCAGAAATCCACCGTAAAAGTTGATGCCAACAGCGAGGCCATGATGTTGTACAACAATTGACATCTAATGAATATTACAATTATTTGACAATTGTCTTAAGACAGTCAAGTGAGCAACAATAGTCAAATTTAGTCTTGTTTTCACATTAGTAGTAATATTGATGATTGTAGGCTAGAAAAAAGTTATTAAAGTTGTTGGAATCCTAAGCAGTGTGCCATACAACTTTTGGTCTCCAATATAGGCCCCTTTCTGTGTTTACTAAAATTAGTGCACGAGGGCAATGCGCACACAATTTGGTTGCAGAAGCTCCTCCATGCAAATGAGAAAACAACTAGTTATACCAATACCATAGACCTACTGTAGGACCCATTACTTCACCTAACAACAACAACATAGACCTGCTGTAGGACCCATAACTTCACAACAACAACATATGACTTGCTGTAGGACCCATAACTTCACAACAACACATAGACCTACTGTAGGACCGCATAACTTCACCTAACATAGACTACTGTAGGACCCATAACTTCACCTAACATAGACCTACTGTAGGACCCATTCTTCACCTAACAACAACGTAGACCTACTGTAGGACCCATAACTTCACCTAAACAACAATATAGACCTAGGACTATAAATGATTAATATTTCAGGTATTTCCCACTGAGGCTACTTCTTTAATGTGTTGTCATTCTAAATGTCCTGATAAAGGAAATAGCTCTGTGTGTTGTACAATTAGCCTATCCATCAAGGAACAGTTCTCTACACTAGAGGTCGATCGACTTATGATTTTTCAATGCCGATACCGATTATTGGAGGACCAAACAAGGCCGATACGATTAACGATTTTATATATATATTTGTAATAATGAAATACAATAGTACTGAATGAACACTTTTATTTTAACTTAATACATCAATAAAACAATTTAGCCTCAAATATATAATGAAACATGTTCAATTTGGTTAAATAATGCAAAAACAAAGTGTTGGAGAAGAAAGTAAAAGTGCAATCAGTGAAATGTAAAAAAGCTAACGTTTAAGTTCCTTGCTCAGAACATGAGAACATATGAAAGCTGGTGGTTCCTTTTAACATGAGTCTTCAATATTCCCAGGTAATAAGTTTTAGGTTGTAGTTATTATAGGACTATTTCTCTCTATACCATTTGTATTTCATATACCTTTGACTATTGAATGTTCTAATAGGTACTTTAGTATTGCCAGCCTAATCTCGGGAGTTGATAGGCTTGAAGTCATAAACAGCGCAATGCTTGAAGCATTGCGAAGAGCTGCTGGCAAACGGAGTAAAGTGCTGTTTGAATGAATGCTTACGAGCCTGATGCTGCCTACCACCGCTCAGTCAGACCGCTCTATCAAATCATAGACTTAATTATAATATAATAACACACAGAAATACGAGCCTTAGGTCATTAATATGGTCAAATCCGGAAACTATCATTTCGAAAACAAAACATTTATTCTTTCAGTGAAATACGGAACCGTTACGTAGGTACATTCCATCAAGACGAAATCAGCAACAGCTGACTTGCAGACCCATCAACCATAGGGTTCAGGGAGCGGCACTATATGGCGGCCCTCCAGCTCAGGGCGAACGTTTACCCCACAAAGGAAGCGTTGGCCCGGTGGCGCAACAAAGAAAACGCGTCAGTATTTTATCTAACGGGTGGCATCCATAAGTCTAAATATTGCTGTTACATTGCACAACCTTCAATGTTATGTCACAATTACGTAAAATTCGGGCAAATTAGTTCGCAACGAGCCAGGCGGCCCAAACTGTTGTATATACCCTGACTCTGTTGCACAGAATGCAAGAGAAGTGACACAATTTCCCTAGTTAAAAGAAATTCATGTTAGCAGGAAATATTAACTAAATATGCAGGTTTAAAAATATATACTTGTGTATTGATTTTAAGAAAGGGGTTGATGTTTATGGTTAGGTACACATTGGTGCAACGACTGTGCTTTTTTGCGAATGCGCTTGTTAACTTCTCTAGGGTAGGGGGCAGCATTCGGTATTCCTTTGTGTAATGAAGAAGTACGGCCATCTTGAATGAGAGTCACATTAAGTGTCCTGTTAGATAGAAGCGCGTGAGCAGAAAGCTGGCTACAGCTGGTTTTAATCCTGTATTGAACACAGATCATCCCGTCTTCAATTTTATCGATTATTAACGTTAAAAAAGACCTAAAGTTGTATTTTTTTGGCAAAGTTTACAGGTAACCTTTGAGCTATTTTGTCGTCACGTTTGAGCAAGTTGGAACCTGTGTTTTTCTGGATCAAACGCGCCAAATAATTGGACATTTTGGATATATGTCGACGGAATTAATCGAACAAAAAGACCATTTGTGATGTTTATGGGAAATATTGGAGTGCCAACAACAGAAGCTCGTCAAAGGTAAGGCATGAATTATATTTTTATTTCTGCGTTTTGTGTCGTGCCTGCAGGGTTGAAATATGCTGATCTCTCTTTGTTTACAATGGTGCTATGCTCAGATAATAGCATCGTATGCATTCGCCGAAAAGCCTATTTGAATTCTGACATGATGGCTGGATTCACAACCAGTGTAGCTTTAATTTGGTATCTTTCATGTGTGATTTAATGAAAGTTTGATTTTATAGTAATTTTCATAGTAATTAATTTTAATTTGGCGCTCTGCATTTTCTCTGGCTTTTTTRCCAAGTGAGACAGTAGCGCCCCGCCTAAACTCAGATTTTTGGATATAAATATGAACTTTACCGAACAAAACATACATGTATTGTGTAACATGAAGTCCTATAACTGTCATCTGATGAAGATCATCAAAGGTTAGTGATTAATTTTCTCTCTATTTCTGCTTTTTATTACTCCTCTCTTTGGCTGGAAAAATGGCTGTCTTTTTCTGTGACTTGGCTCATACCTAACATAATCGTTGTGTGCTTTCATCGTAAAACCTTTTTGAAATCGGACACTTTGGCTGGATTTACAACAAGTGTATCTTTAAAATGGTGTAAAATACTTGTATGTTTGAGGAATTAAAATTATGGGATTTCTGTTGTTTTGAATTTGGCGCCCTGCAGTTTCACTGGCTGTTGACGAGGTGGGACGCTACCGTCCCACATACCCTAGAGAAGTTAAATCACCCGTTTGGCGAAGTAGGCTGTGATTCAATGATAAATTAACAGGCACCACATCAATTACATGAAATGCAGGACACGCTAGATAAACTAGTAATATCATCAACCATGTGTAGTTAACTAGTGATTATGTTAAGATTGATTGTTTTTTATAAGATACATTTAATGCTAGCTAGCACCATACCCTGGCTCCTTGCTGCACTCGCATAACAGACTGCGACGCAGTCTCCTCGTGGAGTGCAATGTAATGGGCCATGATCGGTGTCCAAAAATGCAGATTACCGATTGTTATGAAAACTTGAAATCGGCCCTAATTAATCGGCCATTCCGATTAATCGGTCGACCTCTACTCTACACATTATGAGCTAAGTATCTCTGTGTGCAAACAGACTAACGAGACCCTACTGTAAATCAAGCAGACAATAACATTATAAACATCAATTTGTTAGGGATTTGGGATCCAACATGGAGTACGGCATAACTGTCTTTACCAGAGTAATGAATGAAGAAGCACTGTGGTTGTTGTTGCATGTTGTGATGTTTGTCATGTGACTGTCATTCAGAAAATTATTTCCTGGATCAGCTGATGATAGTTGAACATGTGACTGTAACTAAACAGCTACAGTATTAAGAATTATGTGTAATTATTGAAGAACCACATTAATGACAGTATCCATTTGGGCGTTGTGAATCAACTTAAGGTGACTCTCGGATTTAGCAAACTCTGAAATTATTTAGGATTTATGTGCCCATGAAAACTGTTTCCCCAGCGTAACATAAGGAGACACTAAATGTTACGTAGTTAGAGTGTATTTCAGAGATCTGAATACAAAAAAACTGTCCGACAGCAAGATCCAGTATTTAAGTTGAAGTTCATCATATGACAAGCTTAACGTTATGATTATAACTACTGTTCCCTGAAGGAGGGAAACTACGTACAACATACTATTAAATCCACATGTTATGACTAACTACTGTTCCCTGAAGGAGGGAAACTAGGTACAACATACTATGAAATCCACGCCTCGCTGGAAGCCCGCCTTCTACAGGTGATGAGCGTGAGACTCGGATTTATTCGTTAAATTTAATACCGCACTTCACCAACCCAGGAAGTGGCGGGGCCAAACAGGTGTTGTAACTCGTTCATAATTGGCACAAAGATCGGTAGAAATGGTAAGATAAATTGGCAATCCAAATGGAAATGAAAAAAGTTTGCCAATTTTACCAGAAACTTCAGGAGCATAACGTCAGAATTTACGAAGGCCAGCAGCAGGTCGGGATTTGGTTATTTTCTTTTGGTTAAATTGATCTCTGGCTTCCTCAAGTAATTTGTGTTAATTATTTAATCAAACGCTTGAAGCATCAGTTCAGTTCAAGGTCTACATGGTTCTATGTGTCTATATGGAAAAATACACATCATATCATTTCAACCAATCAATTGGTAGAAAGAAAATAATATTTTTTAAATCTGGGACAGCCCTAGAACATACAGCATACATGCATTCAGTCCCTTTTTACACATTTTGTTACGTTACAGCCTTATTCTAAAATTCCCTTTTTTTAATGATCAATCTTCAGACAATACCTCATAATGACATCACAATACCCCATAAAAGTGAGAAAAAAAGTTTAGAAATGCTTGCATACCAGTGGAAGTATGTCTGTAGGTCATGCCAGTAGGCTACAGTAGGTTGTATCTCTCTAGGTCATGCCAGTAGGCTACAGTAGGTTGTAACTCTCGAGGTCATGCCAGTAGGCTACAGTAGGTTGTATCTCTCTAGGTCATGCCAGTAGGCTCAGTAGGTTATATGATCTCTTGGTCATGCCAGTTAATTCAGTAGGTTTATATCTCTCTAGGGCATGCAGTAGGTTACAGTAGGTTGTATCTCTAGGTCATGCAGTAGGTTACAGTAGGTTGTAACTCTCTAGATATGCCAGCAGGATACAGTAGGTTGTATCTTCTAGGTCATGCCAGTAGGCTACAGTAGGTTAAATTCTCTCTAGGGCATGCCAGTAGTTTACAGTAAGGTGTATCTCTTAGGTCATGCCAGTAGGTTACAGTAGGTTGTAAATCTCTTGGTCATGCCAGTAGGCTACAGTAGGTTGTATCTTTCTAGGTCATGCCAGTAGGCTACAGTAGGTTGTAACTCTCTAGGTCATGCCAGTAGGTTACAGTAGGTTGTAACTCTCTAGGTCATGCCAGTAGGTTACAGTAGGTTGTATCCAAGTGGAAACAATTATCAACCCAATGTGGAAAGTGTCAAATTTGGTCAACAACAAAATGAATGGCTTATTTGCTATGTGGGGTTTACTTGATCCAACAGAAGTTTCGTAATGCTTAAGTTGTTATGTGGACACGTGCCATACCGAAAACTTTGATAAAAACAATATAGGAGTTGTCTCCAGATCGCTAAGCATATTAATGCTAGTAGCTTAGCATCCCTCTCCATTGAATACAGGGGGTTGAAGTCAACAACCCACATAGAATATAAACAATAGATTACAATAATAAGATTTATCCACCAATCCAAAGAAAGGATTGGCGGGAGCTAGACAACCCGCAGTGCTGCTTTGTGGACAACAACTCCACTTGTTAGGGCGGAGAGACATCTTGTCAGTATATCCATAATCTTTGGTGTAGCCAACCCAACTCTCGCATGGCACTATTGGGGGGCACGGTGTGCAGTAAATCATCACTACATTAAAATTGCTACCGTGCCCCCCAGTCTGCGGTCAGCAATAGACCCTTCTCAAATATATATGTTAAGTCACTTTTTGCTCTCTACGTCGTCTGATTCTAGACATACCAGTCATCATCCCAGGGTCCACTGTTGAAGAGGTATTGACGAGCCAACTCTGAATATCCAAAGTTAAAAACAAATTTAAGGCAGTACTTACTGGTGTTAATCAGATCTCCTATCTCCTCCTCTTCATCTTCATCTTTCAATGTGACAGTAATCTCCCCTTCCTTCTTCACTCCAAAAACTACATCCCCCGCTTTCTCTTCCTCCTCTTCTTTTACTGTAACATCCTCCTCCTCCTCTTTCACTCTGAACGCGTCTTCCTCTTCTTTCACTGAAACGTCTTTCTCTACTTCTTTCACGGTAACAGCCTCACCCTCTACTTCTTGTTTTACTGTGACACCCTCTTCTTCCTTCTCCTCTTTCACGACAATGTTCAGCCCCAGAGCTTCTGTCTCCGTCCAGCAGACCGCCTCTTCTTTAACAAGAGAGGAGTAGTTTAGTGAGCTCATGTTCGGGGATGTTAGCTAGCTAGCTATCAATAGCAACTAGGCTAGTGTTAACTTAACCAGACCGCTACTATAGCTGACTAATACAAAATAACGTAATATTAAATTAAATAGGTTAACAATTAGATACGACAGACGTGTGTCTAAAACACAGTAGCTAATGTAGACCGAAATCGTATAAATAGCTCGAATCTGTCGGCTATGTTGGCTAGCAAGCTACCGAGGTGGTTGACTAGCTGTTTATGAAGAACTGTCCACTAGATTATACGTCACGCTAGCAGCATCGCCGCACATCGCCGTCTGCTGACTGGAGTAGGAAACGCAGTTGAGGATAATATTTTATTTTCAGACAAAGATTATTTTAAATGGATTTAATTAAATAATACTATTATATTAAGACATACAAAGACAGGAATGTGTTGATCGATTAGTGCGAATAAAAAATGTTTACTACAGCACATTTAAGGCAGTTTCATTAAGTCAAACTAAATCTAAATAAGTAGCTAGCTACTGTAGGTCTATACTGCTCCTACATGGTGTAACAATACATCATGTAGATGTATATAATGAACAGACTAAGTCTATACTGCTCCTACATGGTGCAACAACACATCATGTAGATGTATATAATGAACAGACTCGGTCTATACTGCTCCTACATGGTGTAACAATACATCATGTAGATGTATATAATGAACA
>NC_036867.1:104417-123500 GCF_002910315.2 Salvelinus sp. IW2-2015
TTTGGTTAGATGGCGTTATGTATTTCCAAAACTGGTTTACATTAATCACTCAAGTCATGAGCGCAAATTATTGTTTTAATTTGAAATTCTACATTTGAAGTTAATTTCTGTTGTAGTATACATCATAGGGAATAGGCTGTCCTCCATATTACTTCACACCTGACTTTGGCATTCTTCTGAATTCTGATTGGTTTAATGTAATAACTCCAAAAATAGAACAGTGAGGTGTAACTTTGCATTGGGACTTTTAAAATATTTTATTTTATAAAAATACAAAACATTCACATACAAACATTAACTACATCACACCTGCCCAGACCCACTAGAACACACCCCCATCTCCATTAACTACATCACACCTGCCCAGACCCAATAGAACACACCTCCATCTCCATTAACTACATCACACCTGCCCAGAACCACTAGAACACACACTCCATCTCCATTAACTACATCACACCTGCCCAGACCCACTAGAACACACCCCCACGGCCCGCATCAGCACCATTTTATTTCTCTCCGTCTCCCACTCACTTTCAACTTATATAATAAAGCATTATCCCATTCTGTTGAATTAACAACAGAGGATTGGTTGATTTCCAGGTTTTAATAAAGTATAATATTTAAGATGATTGATGAGAAAAGTATCATCCAACCATCGGGTATCTCACTGCACCCTCATATGCCATGTCTTGAAATATACAGACAGACAGATTAAAAGTAATTACATTGTATAACTGTTACTTCTGACAGCCAACTTTCTAACTCCGCCCATAACTTTATGACATCATAACATTCCCAGAAGGATTATTGATCATTGTGAATTTTACAATTAAGACATGACTCTGCCATTGTGCTGTAGAATTTGTGGATTTTATCTCTTGTATAATAAGGGACTATCATTTGTCCCAACATCACAGGCCACAGACTTTGATACAGTTAAAAACTTACAAAGTTTTTCCTCAGTTTGAAATCAACTGAGTTTTTTTTTTACACCTGCCAATGTAAATCCATTGAACGAGACAAGTTACCAGACAGGACATATTGCTAATGCTCTTCCCATTGATAACCTGAATGACAATTAACTTGTGGGCGGTGGTCGTGATGACCAGCCTATTGGATGACGTCGTCCATCGGGATCCCCAAGAAAGAAGACTCTCTGGATTGATCACTGGAGTCATATGTGAAGGAGGAGGTTGATCATCAGGAGTCAGATGTGAAGGAGGAGGTTGATCATCAGGAGTCAGATGTGAAGAGGAGGTTGATCATCAGGAGTCAGATGTGAAGGAGGAGGTTGATCATCAGGAGTCAGATGTGAAGGAGGAGGTTGATCATCAGTGAACCTCTAGGATTGTGCTGGGCTGCGTTTCCACTTCCAGCTTGGTAAATATTTTGATACATTGAATGTTGATATTGTGAACCTATGTTATATATTTCTACCTCCTGTTTCATGAAGTGATGTCACTAACTACTGCCCCTATATTTACAGCGCATTTGGAAAGTATTCAGACCCCTTCACTTTTTCCACATTTTGTTACGTTATTCTTAAATGGATTAAATCAATAATTTACCCTCATTATTCTACACACAATACCCCATAATGACATCACAATACCCCATAATGACATAACAATACCCCATAATGACAAAGCAAAAACAGGTTATAAATGTTTCAAATGTAACAAAAACAACAACTGAAATATCACATTTACATACAGTACCAGTCAAAAGATTGGACACACCTACTCATTCAAGGGTTTTTCTTTATTTTACTATTTCTACATGTAGATAATAGTGAAGACAAACTATGAAAATAACACATATTGAATCATGTAAGAACCAAAAAATGTTAAACAAATCAAAATGTATTTTATATTTGAGATTCTTCAAAGCAGTCACCCTTGCCTGCCTCATGAAGTAGTCACCTGGAATTAAATAACAGGTGTGCCTTGTTAAATGTTAATTTTGTGGAATTTCTTTCCTTCTTAATGTGTTTGAGCCAATCAGTTGTGTTGTGACAAGGTATGGTGGCTCTCAGAGGATTGCCACAGGAAAGGAAGACCCAGAGTTACCTCTGCTGCAGAAGATACGTTCATTAGATTAACTGCACCTCAGATTGCAGCCCAAATAAATGCTCACAGAGTTCAAGTAACAGAACACATCTCAACATCAACTGTTCAGAGGTACTTGGGAATACGCCTTCATGTTGAATTGCTGCATGCAAAAACACTGTTTACAAAAGCTTTGTAAAGAACAAGCAGACACACACACTGTTTACAAAAAATGCTTTCTTTCTTTCAAAAAACAAGGACATTTCTAAGTGACCCAAACTTTTGAACGGTATATATACATCTACATGATGATTGTACACCATGTAGGAGCAGTATAGACCTAGTCTGTTCATTATATACATCTACATGATGTATTGTTACACCATGTAGAAGCAGTAATAGACCTAGTCTGTTCATTATATACATCTACATGATGTATTGTTACACCATGTAGGAGCATATTAGACCTAGTCTTGTCATTATATACATCTACATAATTATTGTTACACCAGTTAGGAGCAGTATAGACCTAGTCTGTTCATTATATACATCTACATGATTGTATTGGTTAACATAACCATTGTAGAGCAGTAATAGACCTAGTCTGTTCATTATATACATCTACATGATGTATTGTTACACCATGTAGGAGCAGTATAGACCTAGTCTGTTCATTATATACATCTACATGATGAATGTTACACCATGTAGGAGCAGTATAACCTAGTCTGTTCAATATACATCTACATGA
Source organism: Salvelinus sp. IW2-2015 (assembly GCF_002910315.2). NCBI lineage: Eukaryota > Metazoa > Chordata > Actinopteri > Salmoniformes > Salmonidae > Salvelinus > Salvelinus sp. IW2-2015. Next base: position 107,220 of record NC_036867.1, read on the forward strand.
TGTTATGTTACACCATGTAGGAGCATATTAGATCTAGTCTGCTCATATATACATCAACATATGTATGTTACACCATGTAGGAGCAATATAGACCGAGTCTGTTCATTATATACATATACAGTGTTGTTTGCACCATGTAGGAGCAGTATAGACCTTAGTCTTGTTCATTATATAACATCTACATATGTATTGTTACACCATGTTAGGAGCAGTATGACCTAGTTAACGTAACAAAATGTGGAAAAAGTGAAGGGGTCTGAATACTTTCCAAATGCGCTGTAAATATAGGGGCAGTAGTTAGTGACATCACTTCATGAAACAGGAGGTAGAAATATATAACATAGGTTCACAATATCAACATTCAATGTATCAAAATATTTACCAAGCTGGAAGTGGAAACGCCAGCCCAGCCACAATCCTAGAGGTTCACTGATGATCAACCTCCTCCTTCACATCTGACTCCTGATGATCAACCTCCTCCTTCACATCTGACTCCTGATGATCAACCTCCTCCTTCACATCTGACTCCTGATGATCAACCTCCTCCTTCACATATGACTCCAGTGATCAATCCAGAGAGTCTTCTTTCTTGGGGAATCCCGATGGACGACGTCATCCAATAGGCTGGTCATCACGACCACCGCCCACAAGTTAATTGTCATTCAGGTTATCAATGGGAAGAGCATTAGCAATATGTCCTGTCTGGTAACTTGTCTCGTTCAATGGATTTACATTGGCAGGTGTAAAAAAAAAACTCAGTTGATTTCAAACTGAGGAAAAACTTTTGTAAGTTTTTAACTGTATCAAAGTCTGTGGCCTGTGATGTTGGGACAAATGATAGTCCCTTATTATACAAGAGATAAAATCCACAAATTCTACAGCACAATGGCAGAGTCRTGTCTTAAKTGTAAAATTCACAATGACTCAATAATCCTTCTGGGAATGTTATGATGTCATAAAGTTATGGGCGGAGTTAGAAAGTTGGCTGTCAGAAGTACAGTTATACAATGTAAAATTACTTTTAATCTGTCTGTCTGTATATTTCAAGACATGGCATATGAGGGTGCAGTGAGATACCCGATGGTTGGATGATACTTTTCTCATCAATCATCTTAAATATTATACTTTATTAAAACCTGGAAATCAACCAATCCTCTGTTGTTAATTCAACAGAATGGGATAATGCTTTATTATATAAAAGTTGAAAGTGAGTGGGAGACGGAGAGAAATAAAATGGTGCTGATGCGGGCGCTGGGGGTGTGTTCTAGTGGGTCTGGGCAGGTGTGATGTAGTTAATGGAGATGGNGGTGTGTTCTAGTGGGTCTGGGCAGGTGTGATGTAGTTAATGGAGATGGAGGTGTGTTCTAGTGGTTCTGGGCAGGTGTGATGTAGTTAATGGAGATGGAGGTGTGTTCTATTGGGTCTGGGCAGGTGTGATGTAGTTAATGGAGATGGGGGTGTGTTCTAGTGGGTCTGGGCAGGTGTGATGTAGTTAATGTTTGTATGTGTATGTTTTGTATTTTTATAAAATAAAATATTTTAAAAGTCCCAATGCAAAGTTACACCTCACTGTTCTATTTTTGGAGTTATTACATTAAACCAATCAGAATTCAGAAGAATGCCAAAGTCAGGTGTGAAGTAATATGGAGGACCAGCCTATTCCCTATGATGTATACTACAACAGAAATAACTTCAAATGTAGAACTTCAAATTAAAACAATAATTTGCGCTCATGACTTGAGTGATTAATGTAAACCAGTTTTGGAAATACATAACGCCATCTAACCAAATATCAAAGAATGTTAGCTATATGCAGTTATTTTAGCCAGCCAGCTAACATTAGCTATMTGCAGTTATCTTAGCCAGCCAGCTAACATTAGCTATATGCAGTTATCTTAGCCAGCAAGCTAATGTTAGCTATATGCAGTTATCTTAGCCAGCCAGCTAACATGAGCTATTTAGCCAACTAGCTCTGGTCAGCGAGCTGGAGCCCAACTACCGGAGACCAGTTAGAACCCAWCTAACAAAACCCAACTAAAACATGACTGCAGATCAAAAGAGCAGAGACATACAGAATGATGGCAAAAAAAAATCCCCAACATCCAAAATAGATAGATTCCATTTGCAGATGTCAGTCAGCGCGCTAGCAGTAAGCCAACGTGGAAAAAGTTACAAAAATAGGTTCATTACTCAAGGCTTTGAGCGACACAGAATTTAGAACAGCCATATTAGTATAGATGAAGTCACACGCCGTAGCAGCGTAGCCATTATGTAATATATTAAATCCCTGGCCGTGTTCGAGAGCGTCAAATCCATGCTGCGTTGTGGGTAAACGGTGACTGGCTGACTGATTTGAGCCCACCGCAAGAACGCACCAGAGCTTACCGTGCTAACGGGTTCCCACTAGATAACACACCACACAGTTCACGAAAAGCACGAGGTGTGGTTAACGTTTACAAGCTTTAGCTAGATATCAACCTAGCGTGACCTTCCTGGTCTCTCAAGTCAGTGAGTCAACACAGGAAGGAGCAATTAATGGATAGTTAATTTATTTCCAAAGCTGCAATGCTGGGACACACACAGTATGGATGAATGATCAGTAGTGACGGGATATAAATCCATCGCAGTCAGAGGTTCAGACAACTGCGTTACCCACTCCAGTCAGCAGCTAGCGGTGTGCGATTTTAAGACAATGCTGTTAGTGTGACGTATAATCTAGTGGACGGAACCCTTCTTTCAGCAGCAGCAACAGTTAGTCTTGCCACCTCGGTAGCTTGCGAGAGAAATAGCCGAACCAATAAAGCTCTTTAGACGCTTTGGTGTATATTAGCCACTGTGTTTTAAACCCTATTCTGTCGCCTGTGAAACCATATGGCTGTGCTCAATGTGAGAAGAGTTTTGTTTCATCTAGCCATCTGACTGCACACCAGAGAACACACACAGGAGAGAAATCATATAGCTGTGATCAATGTGGGGCAAGATTTGCTTGGCTAAACCGCCTAGTATCACACCAGAGAACACACACTGGAGAAAAACCTTATAGCTGTGATCAATGTGGGAAGAGTTTTTCTACTTCTAGCTATCTGACTGTACACCAGAGAACACACACAGGAGAGAAACGATATAGCTGTAATCAATGTGGGACAAGATTTGTTTGGCTAAACCGCCTAGTATCACACCAGAGAACACACACGGGAGAGAAACCTTATGGCTGTGATCAATGTGGGAAGAGTTTTTCTACTTCTAGCTCTCTGACTGTACACCAGAGAACACACACAGGAGAGAAACCTTATAGCTGTAATCAATGTGGGAAGAGTTTTACTCGGCCAAACAGCCTGATAGWACACCAGCGAACACACACAGGAGAGAAACCTCATAGCTGTAATCAATGTGGGAAGAGTTTTACTCAGCCAAACAGCCTGATAATACATCAGCGGACACACACATGAGAGAAACCTTATGGCTGTGATAAATGTGATGAGATAATCTGATAAAAGATCTCTGATCAAATATCAGAAAATACATACATGAAGGAGTTGTTTCATGATATCAATGAAATAATGTCACAATGTAGAATGTTTAAACATTGTTTTAACATTGTAGTAGGAGTGTTTTAATGATGTCACAATGTAGAACCCTAAATGTTTGTCCCCTGTTCAATTGATTTCAGCATGATATGGATATTAGCCTCAGGGGGAAAATCCAGTCTCTGAATTGAAAGAGTACTATTTATGTGATTTAACAAAAAGTGAGTAACAAAAAAAGAGTTGTGTTACACTTACCACATTGGTGACCCACTTGAATCAAAATGCAACACATCAAAATGTAGCTAGCTGTTTTCTACAAATTGTCCTCTAACCAGTGATGTACACATTATTCCCAGACTCCGTGTGGTTTTTGAGCTGTTCGTTTTAACAGGACTTGCAACCTCATCTCCCTTCTGTCACAAAAATTATTTCAACATGATATCGATGAGTGATGACAAATAAGTGTTGTGTTCCTTTGTTTACCGACCCCTAAATTGAAAGGCATCACTCCAAAATGTAGCTGACTGTCTTCTGCAGGTTGTACTCCAATCAGTGAGGTTAAAGATATCTCCAATTTCCATGTTTTTTTGGTTGTTAGTTTCAACAGCATGTGCAACCTAATTTCCCACTTAATCGATATCAGTGATTTATTGCTACTTGTCAAAACAACAGCGTTTTTGGTGCTTGTGCAGTTTATAAGGAGCTTGTTTAAAAAAATACAATTATTGTGGCAGATGTTTGTGTATATAGCACATGTTATGTTTAGGTTTTCAATTTATCCCAAACTGTTTCTGCATATTGGTTATTGATTTGGACACGTTAAAACTGTGTTTTGACATTGGGCTATCCCACCTAGCAAAATGTCATTGAAAAGACATCCGTGGTGAGGACAACTTGGTCGCTGATTGGCTCAAGGGTGGGCAGTCAAAATGTTTTTGTTTTGCGTTTAGCCTGTGCGTTGCCATGGATCATAATTTCTGCACGTTTTTTCCGTATTGGAGATGAGTTTTGTTTGGGCTCGTTTCAAGGGGACGAGAGTTCTAGAAGCTAGTGAGTTTTAAGATTCTTTGTGGGAAAAAAATATATATATATATTTTAATTGTTGACAGCCAGTAGATGCCATGTTTATATTGGTGAAGGTGAAGCATTGTAGTTGATTATAATGTGAAATGGAAGTTGTTTTCTGTTGGTGGTGGCATTCTCTTAAGGTGTTACAGTCTTTGGTTTTTCCATTTAGTTTTGAGGTTGTTCTTTAGCACGTATAGCTCGTTCGCACGTATAGCTCGTTAGCATGTATAGCTCGTTAGCACGTCTTGCTCTTTAGCACGTATAGCTCGTTAGCACTGATTGATGTCACCTCGTTAGTCAGTATGTGTTACACCTGTGCTGGCTTATCCATCTCGTCCAGGTTCTATTTAACTTGTTATGGCTGCAGGGGGCGTATTGAATAACTGGAAAGAGGTGCCCATTTTCAAACGGCCTCGTACTCAATTCTTGCTCGTACAATATGCATATTATTATTACTATTGGATAGAAAACACTCTCTAGTTTCTAAAACCGTTTGAATTATTTCTCTAAGTGGAACAGAACTCTTTTTACAGACATTTCCTATCCGGAAGTGAGATTTCCAAAAGCGATGTCTCTCTTCAAGAGCTTGTCTATAAAAGGGCATGTCACTTAGGACTGTAGAAAACGTCATACACCTTCCCCTGGGTGTCATGCGGAAGTGAGAGCAGAAATGACTTGATTATCTCGTTCTGGGATTGAATACAACCTCTTGGAGTGAGAAGTGCACCATACATTTTTTTTGGAAGGCGCGAAGTTGGACCTGGAGTCGCCTCCTGGAAAACCGTCGTTATAGGTGAATATGATCTCCGGCTTCGATTTTATTTGATACATGTCACAATATCATCCTAAAGTATGTTTTTTCAATATAGTTTAATTATATTATTGAAATTTATTCGGGACTTTAGACGTGATGCTTTGGAGGAATTTGTTCAGAAGGAGAGGTTAGCGCCGCACGCCAGTGTGCTTGCTAATTCAAGAGGGAAATAGTTCGTTCTGGATCCAAACAAAGACGGTTCTGAAGAAAGGACCCTTGTACAACATTCTGATGGAAGATCAACAAAGATAAGACCCAATTTGGGATGCGATTTCATATATCTGTCGAACTGTGCTATCGCTACCGTTTGTCTAGAATCAATGCTGCTGTGTGTTAGCTATTGTAGTAGCTAATATAACGATATATTGTGTTTTCGCTGTAAAACACTTCAAAAATCGGAAATATTGGCTGTATTCACAAGATCTTTGTCTTTCATTAGCTATCCACCATATATTTTTCTGAAATGTTTTATGATGAGTAATTAGGTAGTTGACGTTGTGTCTGTATTTTCTCTGGCTACTCCCATGCGATTTCTGACTGTAGCTATGATGGTGGCTATGATGTAGCAGTAATGTAAAACTGATTTATAGCTAAAATATGCACATTTTTCGAACAAAACATAGTTTTATGTGTTAACATGTTATAGGACTGTCATCTGAGGGAGTTTTTCTAGGTTATTTAGGTTGGTTCTAGGTTAGTTAGGTTAGCTTTGTGCATGCTACTTGCATGCTACCGTTGCTGTGAAAAATGTCTGTCTGTCTTTTGTATTTGGTGGTGAGCTAACATAAATATATTGTGGTGTTTTCGCTGTAAAACATTTTAAAAATCGGAATATTGGCTGTATTCACAAGATCTTTGTCCTTCATTTGCTTCCACCATATATTTTTCTGAAATGTTTTATGATGTGTAATTAGGTAGTTGACGTTGGTGTCTGTATTTTCTCTGGCTACTCCAGTGCGATTTCTGACTGTAGCTATGATGGTAGCAGTAATGTAAAACTGATTTATAGCTAAAATATGCACATTTTTTTTAACAAAACATAGATTTATGTTGTTAACATGTTATAGGACTGTCATCTGTAGGGAGTTTTTTCTAGGTTATAGGTTGGTTCTAGGTTAGTTAGGTTGGCTTGTGCATGCTACCTGCTCCTACTTGTGCTGTGAAAAATGTCTGTCCTCTTTTATTTGTTGTGTGAACTAACATAAATATATGTGGTGTTTTCTCTGTAAAACATTTGAAAAATCGGACATGTTGGCTGGATTCACAAGATGTTTATCTTTCAAATGTATTGGACTTGTTAATGTGTGAAAGTTAAATATTTAAAAAAATAATAGATTTTGAATTTCGCGCCCTGCACTTGAGCTGGATGTTGTCATAGGTGTACCGGCGTCGGGCTTGCAGCCATAACAGGTTTTAAGAGTGTCTGGCCCAGTGCTCCAGTTGTCTTGATAGATGTGGAGAGTCAACACCTTTAGTTGCTCCACCTTGTAATATTTGTGTTGTGGATAAATGACCATCAGGAGACGGGAGTACAGTTAGTTTTCGTTTAGTACAAACCTCTCGAGCTCTACAGTTCCCGGGCACTCTACTGCGCATGTGCATTTCCTATTAGGTGTAATAACGTAACACTGTCGTAACACTGTAGTCCCGTGTGGCTCAGTTGTAGAGCATGGCGCTTGCAACGCCAGGGTTGTGGGTTCATTCCCCAGGGGGGACCAGGATGAATATGTATGAACTTTCCAATTTGTAAGTTGCTCTGGATAAGAGCGTCTGCTAAATGACTTAAATGTATATACATCACAGCATAGTAACTAATATAAACAGATGTAGATCCCAGATACTACACACTTTTTTGGTTTGTTTCCTGTCTTTAAGTTCGGTGTGGGTTTTTCTTTTGTTGCATCTTCTTGGGCAGAATTAGTGGGTCTCATGGTGGGTGTCTTTGAGGTCCCAGTTGTTGTTACTAATCAACTTTCAGTGGACACCCCTAGTGTCTTTCAGAACCCCTCCTAAAACCCCACCTGTTTAGTTGTGGTTGTTGTCAGTGATTCTTTGTTAGTTCCCTCTTCTATTTAAGGGACATTTCTGGTTTTCTTGCTGGGGAACGTAACAACAAACAATGTTTTAAAACAAGCTGGTTTGGATGGTGCATCCAATTGTTCATATTTTAATCAATGGCATTTCCTTTGAATGCTCATTAGTCTTTCAGTTGTTAATCTTTTTTATCCTCTTATGTTTGTTGTGGTAAATATTTGTTTATTTCCATTGTTTTTTCCTGTGAAGCCATTGTGTTGCATCCATGTCTGAAATGTGCTGTATAAATAAAGCTTGATTTGAACATATTGCAAAACAAATTAACCCAATGACTGACCAATCAACAGACTCTTGCTAAACCTATGAACAAATATGTGCAAAAGCAACACAATATCTTGGTCCATCTTAGTATGAAAAACAGTATATCTTTCCACTGTGTCAAAAGTATATGGCTATGTTAACGTTTTAGTATCACTTTTCAACCAACTCAGTTAATTTGTTGAAAATGAAAATTTTTGAAATCACAATACATCAAAGATTCAACTACTGAAAACAAACAAACAAATGGATCAATCCCACTTTTCCAGCCTGACTGAAGGTTGTGGTGGAGGTTGAAACACCCACCCCCGGCTCTACAGCGGGCTTTGAGGTGGTCCCACAGCTCTGCTTATGTCATGTTCTGTGGCCTTGCAGTTCATTTCTTGACTGCCCCTGCAACACAGAAACCCATTTAGTCACATTATATAAAACACTCAAAGTTAATGGATATGGAGCATCTATGGCCTAGTTACACCTGGCACTACCTAAATGTGACTTCTGTCATCGACTCACTCCAAGCTGCATTAGGTTCAGATCTACCAGGAATGGGCCTTTGACAATAGTCTGGACACAGTCATGCCACCAAATATGCATCAAGACAATGTAAAGAGATAGACTATCATCTGATGGGCATCCCTCCTAGCCCGTTGATATTTAAAATGGTTAAGGTAGGGTTTAGGGTAGGGACGTCCTAAGGATCCCTGATAGCATTGACCATTGTGCACCCATTAATTGCTGGGGAGTTTATACATGGAGTATGCGACTTTCTTTATTTTGATAGTTTATAGTTTATTCGCTATTAGTCAGCACCTCTACCACACACAATTTTTCTGCGGTGTGCGCCAGCTCATGTTTTTTAAGGGTAGGTAACAACACATCCGCCACGCTGATCCTCAACACAGGGGCCTTTCAGGGGGTGCGTGCTCAGCCCCCCTCTGTTACTCCCTGTTCACTCATGACTGCACGGCCAGGCCCATGACTCCAACACCATCATTAAGTTTGCCGATGCCACAACAGTGGTAGGAGCCTGAATCACCGACAACGAGGAGACAGCCTATATGGACGAGGTCTGGCTGTGTGGTTGCCAGGAAAACAACCTCTCCCTCAAGCGTGATCAAGACAAAGGAGATGATTGTGACTACAGAAAAAGAAGGACCGAGCACAACCCCCATTCTCACTCGACGGGGCTGTAGTGGAGCAGGTTGAGAGCTTCAAGTTCCTTGGTGTCCACATCACTAACAAACACTATCATGGTCCAAGCACACCAAGACAGTCATGAAGAGGGCACGACAAAACCTATTCCCCCTCAGGAGACTGAAAAGATTTAGCATGGGTCCTCAGATCCTCAAAAGGTTCTACAAGCTGCACATCGAGAGCATCCTGACATGGTTGCATCCCTGCCTGGTATAGCAACTTGATCTGCCTCCGACCACAAGGCACTACAGAGGGTAGTGCGTACAACCCAGTACATCACTTGGGCCAAGCTTCCTGCAATCCAGGACCTCGATACCAGGCGGTGTCAGAGGAAGCCCGCCCCCCAATCTGTATCATCTATGCATAGCCACTTTAATAACTCTACCTACATGTACATATTACCTCAATTACCTCGACTAACCGGTGCCCCCGCACATTGACTCTGTACCAGTACCCCCTATATATAGTCTCCACATTGACTCTGTACCGGTACCCCTGTATATAGTCTCCACATTGACTCTGCAGCAGCTGACTGCCCAGTTCAACGTCAGTCACCATCTCACCTCATACTATATTGGAGCAGCAGCAGCTGACTGCCCAGTTCAACGTCAGTTCACCGTCTCACCCTCATACTTGTATTGGAGCAGCAGCAGCTGACTGCCCGGTTCAACGTCAGTTCACAGTCTCACCTCATACTGTATTGGACAGCAGCAGCGACTGCCCGGTTCAACGTCAGTTCACAGTCTCACCTCATACTGTATTGGAGCAGCAGCAGCTGACTTGCCCGGTTCAACGTCAGTTCACAGTCTCACCTCATACTGTATTGGAGCAGCAGCAGCTTGACTGCCCAGTTCAACATCAGTTCACCGTCTCACCTCATACTGTATTGCAGCAGCTGACTGCCAGTTCAACGTCAGTCAGTTCACCGTCTCACCTCATACTGTATTGGAGCAGCAGCAGCTGACTGCCCAGTTCAACATCAGTTCACCGTCCCACCTCATACTGTATTGGAGCAGCAGCAGCTGACTTGATCGTTGATGCTAATCATCATGTGTTGAATCTGAGAGTAAATAGAGCCGACTACAACTCTAAAAATGAAGGGTTCAACTGGAGTTGTTCTCAGATCCTCTAAGAACCGTAGGGTTCTTGGTCAATGAAAAACACCCCCAAAACGTTCTTCAAAGAACTTGTTAGAATGTGGGTTCATCGAGGAACCTCCGTTGTTGCTGGACTTCTTCCGGGAACTTCGCAATTACAACTGAAAACGATGGTGACAAGTTTGGATGCGACAACAAGTTAAAAAGGTTAAGTTGGGTTGATGTTTGGCTCTGAATATGTCTCGAAACAATTTATATAATATTATAACATACTAATRATGAATAACGAAGACAATTATGGTTTTCTGTGAATATCTTCCATAACCTTTCTATAGTTAATTACCGTAAATATTAGAAAGCCGGGTTTGACCGTCGGYGTTGTATGAGCCACAGTACAGTACCGTTATCTAGCTAGCTAACGTTATGTCCTAACTAGGCAGAACTAGGTTTGGATTGTTTCCTCAACTATATTCTTTCCCATATATTGTATATCGTTTCCAGAAAGCCAACATGGCTTTACACTCATTAACGTAAGTTTCCAATCTAGAGCAGTTCTCACTTTTGTGAGAATGAACTAGCTAATGTTAACTAACTAACTGACTAAAGTTAACTAACTAAAGACGGTGACCTGTCCAGACGAGATGTTACAACGAACTGAATCGTCAATGGAGGTCTTCCTTTTTATATAGCCTGCTACAGCATGCAATACTATTATCTCACAAGGGGGCATAAAGTTACATGTACAATACTATCCCATTTTGGAAACGTTACATGGACAATACTATCCCATTTTGGAAACGTTACATGTACAAAACTATCCCATTTAGGAAACGTTACATGTACAATACTATCCCATTTTGGAAAAACGTTACATGTACAATACTATCCCATTTTGGAAACGTTACATGTACAATACTATCCCATTTTGGAAACGTTACATGGACAATACTATCCCATTTTGGAAACGTTACATGTACAATACTATCCCATTTTGGAAACGTAACATGTACAATACTATCCCATTTTGGAAACGTTACATGTACGCCCCCTTGTGGAGGGAAATTAATATCTTAGATGGTAGCTGTAGATGGGATTCAAATGCATAATGGTATTAATACAGTGTCTAGACTACCTCTTTTGTATTAATGCCCTTCAGAATCCAAACACAGTATTGCCATGCAGCAAAATGTTGCGTATAATCTTTCAAGTCAGCTTGATAAAATATTGAACAATTTGTGTACAAAGATATCTTGAAATGTGACATTAGGCCTGTATGGCAGTACTGTTACTGTATGGCAGTACTGTATTGGCTAGTGCTTTCTCCAATATGTTCTTCTATTTTACATGACATTGTATGTCGATGCCATTTATCTTTCAATATTTATTTAATATATATATGTTTTAATGCTTGTAAGACTATTCTTTGACACATTTTCTCTTCCTTTGAAATTATTATAGGACAGAACATGGACCCAATGCAATTGGAATCAAGAAGGAACAGATATGTTGTAGGACAGCTGCATTTGAAGTGTACATTTAACCTACATAGCAGTCAAAACAAACTGAAATCTATTGGCGTACAAATGTGTGCAAATGATCTTTTCAGATCTTCTCATAAATTAATCAAGTCCATGGAATGGATATATACAAAAAAATAATTCAAGGACTAGCAGACATAGAGAGGCGAGGCAGGGGTGAGGACATCATCCTGCTATTTTGACAGTCCCTGAAGGACAATACAGAAGAGGTATTTGCTCTTATTCCTTCCCTTTCTCTAATGTATYTTGTAATAAAATTAGCAAGTGTAGTAAGATCATTGCTTTACTTTACTAGGACTCGAGAGCACAGCAGCGATTCTGCTCTTGCCCTACATCTTCAATGAGGACCGGAGTGGCCTTTATCTCCGTGACAAGGTATGCCTATGCACCAATCATCTGTTTCTTCATAAACATAGGTGTGCATGCTTATATAAAACTACAGCTGAACATTTATGTTCTTTGTTAATTGTATTAATCTTTTCTTACTTTTGTTGACACAGATTTCACCGCTCTTCACTCCTTTACTGCACATCGGCGGAAATCCATTTCACCATGAGAGTGAAATCCCACTGGCCTTTGATGGGGAGAACATCCACGCCCTCGAGGACGTCCCCATGGGACTTGGGGCTCTACTAGGGCTGTATTTTTTATTTTCCCTTAAATTTCCAAAAATGTCAGAAAAACACTTATGTTGTTAAGTTACTGTGTTCTGGGGAGAAGAGAAGTTGGGGTGAAGTTACCAGGGCCGGTCATAAAGATGGCAAACTTCCTAACATAACTAAGTGAATATGATATACACTAAAGCTGAAAAATCTGTATTTAGCATCAAGTCTACAATATTGTTAGTTTACCTACGATTCATTTTTTTATGTTGTTTTTATTGTACATCATTATTTTAATAATTTTTTAAATGTCATAAATCCCTATACAAAGTAAATGTATTATATATTATGGTCTGACATTTCTGCAGAAATGTTGCATTTTTGTATTATAGAATTTATGTATTATAGAGCTCTAGGAGGAACTATAGAGCTCTAGGAGGAACTATAGAGCTCTAGGAGGAACTATAGAGCTCTAGGAGGAACTATAGATCTCCGTGAGGAACTATAGATCTCCGTGAGGAACTATAGATCTCCGTGAGGAACTATAGAGCTCTGTGAGGAACTATAGAGYTCTATGTTACTATCCAAACTTCAGATTAAGACGCAGTCAAACAACTCTCCTATCGCAGTCACACAACTCTATTCCCAAACATACATAATCAATTAGTTGTTTTTCCCCAATATTTTAACCTGCAGGCATATTTCTAACTCATGGTTAGTTCCTAGGATAATGCAACTCATACATTTACATCTTTCAATACTTCTAAAATGGGGTCCAGGTTTAAAACAAGTACAGGTTTAAAACAATTACAGGTGCACCTTACTATCTTATACTATATCATAAATGGTCTTAACTTGTAAACACAGATTCTAGTTTTCATCCAGTTCACACAGATAGCTGCCTCGGCCCTGTTTACTCCTCCAAGGTGCCCCCTTCACACAGGAATACACACTCACAGCCTACGAGGCTTTTCTAAAAACTCCACTTGTGTCCCTCACCTCTTTCTTTTTTTGAAACTACGTTCGAGATGTGGTATCCACTCGGCTCGCTGCCTCTCAGATCAAAGGTGGGTCCATCTGCTCCATTCCCGAAGTGTGGTCTCCCTAAGATCCCAAGTTAGAGGGATCCCTTGTGCACCATTTACCCAGGTCGTCAGGAGCGTCACCAAATCAAGATTCACATCCCCATCGCCAAATGTGGTTAATTTCTTTTATATCAAATAAGGAGAGAAACTTTTCACACAAGTCAGTTATTCTGAAACKAAATCTTTATTCACTTATTAATAAGGGAGCAGGTTAATACAACACACAAATATAAAGTGAATCAATTGAGTGCTCTACGATAATGATGGCTGGTCGACAAATCACCCCCAGATGATTCGTTGAGAGCCACGATACAAATGTACAAATGTCTTTTACAGCCAAGATACACCCCTTTCAACCTACATGACGAACAATAGATGTATAGAACCGGTCACAAGATTAAGATTTGTACGAGAGATACTGTCTGCTGAGAATTATAGGTATCTGCTGTAAAAACAGTAGTCTTTGTGTAGAGACCAAGGTCTGGCCCTGGGGTCATCTCTCCCTGGTACCATATAGAACAGAAACATTAACTCATGCTCTGGAATGTGGTCTCTTTAGGTTTTATCACCCAAAAGACATTGTAAATCTCCTGTCAGTGTTTTCTCTCCGAGGCCCATCCTCAGTAGAACACASAGAAACAATAGTTCTAAGAACCCTCTATTCTGTTGCAAAAAATAACCATTTGATGCAATAAAAGTATTATAACATAATGTTGCAGTTTTGCTCTCAGTGTCCACTGAAAGTTGACAAGTAACAACAACTGGGACATAAGTCACCCACCATGAGCACCCATTAAATCTGCCCAAGAAGAGGCAAACAAAAGAAAAACCCACAACAAACTTAAAGACAGGAAGTAAACCAAAAAAGTGGAGCAACTAAAGGTGTTGACTCTCCACATCTATCAAGACAACTGGAGCACTGGGCCAGACACTCTTAAATAGAACCTGGACCAGCTCAGGTGAAACACCTTCCCACTAACGAGATGGACAAGCCAGCACAGGTGTAACACATACTGACTAACGAGGTGACACCAATCAGTGCTCCCTAAGTGCTAACGAGCTATACGTGCTAACGAGCTATACGTGCTAACGAGCTATACGTGCTAACGAGCTATACGTCATAAAGTCCAACCTCAAAACATAAATGGAAAAACCAAAGAATGTAACACTTTCCCCCTTAAGTCAACAAATAGATCCTATATTTCCCCCCCCCACAAGCTTCTAGAACTCTCGTCTTCCTAAAACTCACTTAGTTCTAGAACTCTCGACCCCTTGGAACAAAATAAATTGTGATCCATGGCAAAGCACTGGCTAAACGCAAAACTTGCTGACTGCCCACCCTTGAGACAATCAGAAACCAACACCTGCAATATCCGCAGTAACTTTCCACCTCACTGCGGAGCTTCTCTCTCTTTTCAGGGTTCACTAGACAGGCATGTTGTTGGATCGGGGCCAAGTCCCCAATGTCATGCATTTGGGTTGGCACATCTGAGAATGAATCCTGATATTCTAAAAGCAGGGCAACAACGTCAATATAATTGTACCCAAAAATGGTCAGCTGGTTGCATAAATAATTATGATTACTAAATGTTACATAAATTGTAAATATGAAAATGAAAACCAAATGTTCACCCCTTTGTTAATATGTATTGGYAATAATTAACTTAAGGGTGATGCATGGAATAATAAAACATGTATCTTTTCTCAGGCTGGATGTTTGAAATATGAGGTGATTTGAGTCATGCTTCTTCAGTAGTGGAATAAAGACAATTAGCATTTGAATGTTGTCAAGAAATACTGGAGTGATGTCAGATTGTCAATAAAATTGATTATAGGTGTATAGGCTGCGTCCATGTGTATTTAAAAAAATGTAAACATTCATTTAACAGTAACCAAAAGGTTGCTGGATTGAATCCACGAGGTCAAAATCTGTTGTACTGCTCCCCAGTAGGCTTCATTGTAAATTAAGGACAAATTCTTATTTAATAATTTATAAAACAACAAAAATACCTCTTTTCACATTTCACTTTCAACTACAGCCAGACATATATTGGTCTTCTTTTCAATGACATTTTGCTAGGTGGGATAGCCCCAATGTCAAAACACAGTTWTAACGTGTCCAAATCAATAACCAATATGCAAAAACAGTTTGTGATAAATTGAAAACCTAAATGTAAAATGTGCTATATACACAATACATCTGCCACAATAATCATGTTACTTATTACTTAAACAATCACCTTATAAACTGCACAAGCACCAGAAACGCTGTTGTTTTGACAATCCCGAGTATACTACTCGCCCAATGTCCAGTCTCTTGACAACAGGTAGACGAAATCCGAGCAAGGGTTGCCTTCCAGAGAAGACATCAGAGATTATGTAACGTTCTTTGTTTCACGGCAAACAGGCTCACTCGGGATTGTTATCAGAGTCGGTACAGCCACTCTGGTTTCTTCACGCATCGCGCCGACAGAAACAAACATCTCTCTGCGTAAGAAGAAGGGAGGGGTGTATCGCTTATGATTAACGAGACTTGGTGTGATCATAACAACATACAGGAACTCAAGTCCTTTTGTTCACCTGACCTAGAAACTCCTTACATTCAAATTGCCGACCGGCATACCTAACCTAAGAGAATTCTCTTTGATTATAAAATCACAAGTTAGTGATAATAATCCACGGACCATCGTACGGCCCTGAAAGAACTTCATGAACCTCGAATCATATAAACTGTAAAACCACAAATAATCCAATGAGCAATGCAAGTTATTGTAGCTGTGGGATCTTTAACAAGGCTAATCTGGAAAACAAGATCCCTAGAATTTTATCAGCATATCAAATGCCGACCCGGCCTGATTCGATTGGTTTTTCTAACTTCCGCGACGCATACCAAAGCCCTCCTCCGCCGCTCCTTTCGGAAAAGCGACCCCGACTCATATTTGGTTGCTCCCAGCCTATAGACAGAAACTTAAAACAGAAACGCCATGCTCAGGTCTGTTCAAAC
>NC_036867.1:128392-151310 GCF_002910315.2 Salvelinus sp. IW2-2015
GTGAGACCAAAGAATATTTTTACCTCACTGGTTAGAGGATAACCTGCAGAAGACAGCCAGCTACATTTTGGAGTGATGCATTTAAATGTAGGGTGCTAAACAAAGGAACGCAACACTTATTTGTCATAACTCATCGATTCATGTTTGAAATCAATTGTGCCGAGAGGAGGGAGATGAGGTTGCACGTCCTGTTAAAACTAACAGATCAAAAACCACACGGAATCTGGGAATAAAGTGTACATCCCTGTTAGAAGGACAAACTTGTATAGAACAGCTAGCTACATTTTTGGAGTGTTGCATTTTGATCTTCAAGTGTATGGTTCGTGGAAATTCAGTAGAGAGAGACTTGGTCAAACAAATCATCTTTATTTAATATCGATTAATTATTGCAATAATGAAACCGTCAGCCCAACAGTCTTAACTGACTTGTAGTCTGAGAGTCTACCCTTACAGACAACGCCACATTTTATTGCTAATACCCAGAATGCTTGGCTCCACCCCTCCCATAGGATTGGGCACCATAAGCCACTCTGGGGTCATCCTGCACCTGGGTGTTATTTCCTTAACCCCAGACCCTGGCCTAATTTACCAGGTGTTATCTTAACCCAGACCCTGCCTAATTTACCAGTGTTATCTTAACCCCAGACCCTTGCCTAATTTACCAGGTGTATCTTAACCCCGACCCTGGCCTAATTTCAGTGTATCTAACCCCAGACCCTGGCCTAATTTCCCAGGTGTTATCTTAACCCCAGACCCTGGCCTAATTTCCCAGTGTTATCTTAACCCCGACCTGGCCTAATTTCCCAGGGTTATCTTAACCCAGACCATGGCATAATCCCAGATGCCAGGATGTCTAAGGACCATTGAGGCCTTGTTCTACTCCTCTCTATCCCAGCTAAACATACACCATATATTGTCTATGGAATGCAGCTCAATCAGACCGGAGAACATATGTCTCATCTGCACCACTAATCATTGAATGGAATGTGGCTGTTTGGTTTTTAATCACGAAGACATCATCAGTTGTCAGCTTCAAGCCATCTCTAATGAAACCCATGTCTTCGAACACCCAGACTAGCTGCAGGAAGCATGACACCAATAAAACTCAGAATTAGCAGGCATTGTGACATCATTCATTGATATCATGAAACAACTCCTTCATGTATGTATTTTCTGATGTTTGATCAGAATCTTTTATCAGAGTATCTCTTGTCACACTGATCACAGCTATAAGGTTTTTCTCCTGTGTGTGTTCTCTGGTGTGATATTAGGGTGCTTGGGTGACTAAAACTCTTCCCACATTGATCACAGCTATAAGGTTTCTCTCCAGTGTGAGTTCTCCGGTGTATATAGGTGCTTGGTGACTAAAACGCTTCCCACATTGATCAACAGCAACATTAAGGTTCTCTCCTGGCTGGTCCGACCAATCGGATCCCACGCTTCAAGATTGCTTCGATCACGTGGACTGGGATATGTTCCACATAGCGTCGGACAATAACATTGATGAATACGCTGATTCAGTGAGCGAGTTTATTAGCAAGTGCATAGGTGATGGTGTAGCCACAGCAACTATTAAAACCTTCCCCAACCAGAAACCGTGGAYMGATGGCTGCATTCGCGCAAAACTGAAAGCGCGAACCACTGCTTTTAATCAGGGCAAGGCGAYTGGAAACAATAAYATAGACCTACTGTAGATCACCAGATMATTTTGTGAATAATCCCACTAGGCTACTCTGTAATGTGTTGTCATTCTAAATGTCCTGAATAAAGGAAAATAGCTCTGTGTGTTGTACAATAGCCTATCCATCAAGGAACAGTTCTCTACACATTATGAGCTAAGGATCTCTGTGTCCAAACAGACTAATGAGACCCTACTGTAAATCAAGCAGACAATAACACATTATAAACATCAATTTGTTAGGGATGTTGGATCCAACGTGGAGCACGGCAWAACTGTCTTTACCAGAGTAATGAATGAAGAAGCACTTYGGTTGTTGTTGCATGTCGTGATGTTTGTCATTTGACTGTCATTCAGAAAATKATTTCCTGGATCAGCTGATGATAGTTGAACATGTGACKGTAACTAAACAGCTACAGTATTAAGTATTATGTGTAATTATTGAAGAACCRCRTTAATGACMGTATCMATTTGGGTGTTGTGAATCAACTTAAGGTKACTCTCGGTTAGAACCACTGGATTTAGCAAACTCTGAAATTATTTAGGATTTCTGTGCCCATGAAAACTGTTTTCCCAGCGTAACATAAGGAGACACTAAATGTTATGTAGTTAGAGTGAATTTCAGAATAGAAAAAAACTGTCCCACTTACATAACACACTCCCCTTCATGTAAATGATTAATACCCTTTAGCCTTGGCCACCCTTATCTTTTTGCTTAGTTTCCATTCTCTGATTGGCTCAGACATTCGGGCATAGATTCTATTGGTGGCGTGACCATTGCAATGACACAAAAATAAACAGACATACACACTCCTATTGCAGGTGCCTATAACTGATTAACTAATGTTCCTGTCCAAAGGCCTTCACAAGTCCAAGCCTATGGTGCTTACAAATGATTAACCAATGTTCCTGTCCAAAGGCCTTCWCAAGACCYAGAATGCCCAGGTGTGTTGATCCAGCTTTGCACAATCACATGGATTCTGCTTCCATATGTTTAATGGTTAACCCTATATTGATTCTGCTTACTACTTCTAAGAAAACAGTATAGATACTGGAAAATTCTAAAGGTACTGGAAAATGTCCAATAAACTCCAGAAATGTAAAATAGGAATGGGGTTGCCCTAACGCCGGGGGAATACCAGTAAGGTTAATTCACTGGAAGTTATGCATGCCAACGTTAGTCAATGTTGTGCTCCCATGTGGCGCAGCAGTCTAAAGCACTGCATCTCAGCGCTTGAGGCGTCACTACAGACACCCTGGTTTGATTGCAGGCTGTATCCACAACGAACGGCCGTAATTGGTTCACTAGGGCGTTGCACAATTGGACCAGCGTCGTCCTTTAGTGTAAAATAAGAATTTGTTCTTATATGACTATTGCCTAGTTAATAAAGGTTACATTTTAAACTAATTAAAATATGTGTGTTTGTATGATTTTAAACCGTTTTATTATCAACCGTTTCAAGCACCACACTTGGAGGTTTTAAACAAACGTGTCAAACCCATTTCATGGATAATTAAATAAAAGAGATGAATGTTATTGAATTCTAGGTATGTTTTCATGTTTAATGTAATGGTGATGAATAAATTTAGGCGAATATTCTAAAATGCTCTAACAATTGGCCCACACAGAGAATATAACAACAGGCAGTTACGTGAGAATTATATTTATACCTAGTAACTTGGAGTTAACTATCTGATGACATCTCATGGAGGGCCACCCATGAATTACTAGAATGGACGTATCAATCCTTTAGTAAGCTTGGCTTAAAACTATGCATATCTTTTTTCCCTTACTAATTTTGGGGAAAAAACAAACTTCGCAGGTGGATTCATTAAATATACATATAGGCTAGGACCTTGGGTTAACTATCATTATGACTCATGGATGATGGAATTTCTAGATGTATATGTCTTATATAGAGTCACTATAGAAACCTGGTTAAACTATTCATACATGACATACCATGTGGTCAAATGGCAGTTCCTTTGTATTTCATAGTAGTATGTTGAGTCAGGGGAGAGCCACTGAGCTTGAACTCCAACACTGTGGTCCAATCCGAGACTGATCAAAGCAACACTACCATTTACTAACTGTTATGCCAAGATGTCTGAACTTCTTGACGAGGTCCCTAGGTTTTGCATTAAGGTTGATACAATAGCTTTCTCTATGAATTTGAGAGTGGTTACACTTCTCCTTCACCCATCCCTCAGCTGTTTACCAAACCAAGTCTCTGGGCAGCCATTTGTTGCTGTTTAAATACTAGGTTGTCCCTTTAAAAAAAACACACATCAATCAACCAATCTGCAGTTGAAACAATAACAAAGCAGTCATTCCACAACTGTTTTGGTAATAAGATGATGATGGGCCTGGAGACATTTAACTACTCTCAAATTCATAGACAGACTTGTGGAGGCAAGGACTGACCATCCATGATATAAACATTATAGTTTTAACCATGTTGAGGCTATACAGTGTTGAATTACATTGTTTCTAAACTTTTGAGTAAAAAAAGCTTATTTGGGGTTCTGATGGGGGTAAACAGTTGAACTAAGCTCATGAGGCATGTATTATATTCTTCAAGAGTCAATGGCTATAAATAAATAATTTAAAAGTCAAAATATGGATGTAGCAATTGCAAATTTCCCCTTTAACACCTTTAACACCAAACATCAACAGCAGAGTTTGTACCTCTGTTTTTCAGACAGTACTTACTCGTGTTAATCAGGGAACGTTCATCGTTAGAACCATTGGATGCCTGAAGATGCGTTTGGGAAACCGAGCCCAGATATCCAGTTTCCTCCTCTTCTTCATTTTTCGATGTGACAGTCATGTCCCCCTCCTCTTCTTTCACTGAAACGTCGTCGTCCTCCTCTTTCACTCTGAACGCGTCTTCCTCTTCTTTCACTGTAACAGACTCACCCTCTACCTGTTTTTGTATTGTGACATATTTCTCTTCCTCCTCCTCTTTAACTCTGAACGCGTCTTCCTCTTCTTTAACTGAAACATCTTTCTCTTCTTCTTTCACTGTAACAGCCTCACACGCTACTTGTTTTTGTATTGTAACAGCCTCCTCTTCCGCCTCCTCTTTCACGAGAGCTTCTTTCTCCATCCAGCAGATCGTATCTTCTTCAGCAGGAACGGGGTTAAGTTTGAGACTGGAGCTATGAGGCATGTATTGAAATCGCAAAGCGGTATAATTCAAAGCAGTGTCACTTTATCAGCAGCACGTGATCAATGACGTCTGAAGAATAATTTCGTCGAACACCTGATTGGTTTGGTATTGGGCTCGTCGACATTGCAGCCGACAGTGTAGGTGGCTGCTGACTGCTGACTGACTAATTTACAAATCACSTTGCATCATAAATAACTACTCATTATTATTTATAAATCAGTCAGCCAGTCAACGTTTTACCCACAACGCAGCATGGATTGGATGCTCTCGAACACGGCCAGTGGTTTAATATATGACATAATGGCTACGCTGCTACGCTGCTACGGCATGTGACTTCATCTATAAAATGTGGCTGTTCTAAATTCTGTGTCGCTCAAAGCCTTGAGTAATGAACCTAGTTTTGATACAATAGGCTCGAAAGAGCCAATGATTCAGGAAGCTTTGTTTCCCCATCACTACTTTTCAGCATGTTTTCTGTGAATTAGACTACGGGAGTTTTGTAACTTTTTCTCCGGTAACGTTAGTTGGTCTCGCTGACCATAACCGTGCTGGTTGGCTATGCTGGTTAGGCTAATAGCTAGTTGACTAAATAGCTAACGTTAGCTGGCTGGCGTAGATAACTGCATATAGCTAACATTCTTTGATATTTGGTTAGATGGCGTTATGTATTTCCAAAACTGTGGTTTACTTCAATCACTCAAGTCATGAGCGCAAATTATTGGTTTAATTTAAAGTTATACATTTAAGTTATTTCTGTTGTAGTATATATCATAGGGAATAGGCTGGTCCTCCATATTACTTCACACCTGACTGGCATTCTTCTGAATTTTGATTGGTTTAATATAATAACTCCAAACATAGAACTGTGAGGTGTTACTTTGCATTGGAAATGTTTTAATATTTTATTTGATATTTTATAAACAATACAAAACATACACATACAAACAACATCATAGAAACATTAACTACATCACACCTGCCAGACCCACTAGAACACACCTCCATCTCCATTAACTACATCACACCACACGTGTCAGACCCACTGAACAGGACACCCCCATCTCCATAACTACATCACCACCTGGTTCAGACGCCATCTATTAAAGCACTTCCAATCTCCATTAACTCATCACCTGTCCAGACCCACTAGAACAGAAAACTCTCCATCTCCATTAAGTACATACACCTGCAGACCTCAATTAGTACCAGGCCTCATCTTCCATTACCTAGCATCACACTGCAGACCCCCACTAGATTACACTCTTCCATGGTGAACGACATCACATCTGATGACCCACTAGAATACCCTCCATCCTCTTTATTAACATCAACTGCAGACTTACTAGAAGACACTCGATCCCATTAACTACAGTCACGCGCCGAGACTGCACTAGAACCCTCATCTCCATTAGGACATCGACACTTGGCCCGGACCACTATGAACACTCTCTCATGTCCTCCTTTATTAGATCAAGCCTGTCCAGACCCTATGAACCCTCCATCTCATTAACTACATTCACACACCCATGACCCAGTAACAGCCTCATCTCCATGTAATACGATCACACCTGCCAGATCACTAGAACTTCCACTCCATCTCCATTAACTATCACACCCGTGTCAGACCTCACTACAACACTACATTCCTCTCCATTAACGTACATTCAACTGTCAGACCTCCAGTAGAAGACACACCGTCAGCAGTGCTCAGTTACTACATTACACTCTGCCAAACCACTATGAACACACCTCCTTCCTCAGCTCTGTATCATGTTGCTCACATGCCTCTAAACTGCATCCATTTTTATTTTCATGTTTGCTCAGCGTCAGTTACTTTCTATTGCGTTACTACAATTTGGAGGATTGGTTTGATATACAGTTTTAAGTGATATTGTATTTAAGATGATTTGACACAGTATTAGTCCATACATCGGTAACCTTGTTTTATGCTATTCAATAGGTGTAGGGGTGATAATTCATGATGTTTCACTGGCTTTGATTGACTGAAGGGTGGAATATGATGAAGTCCTACTTCTGCATGTCCCCTGGATAGCAGGAACGTATCAATTGAATGAATTTTACTACAGTAACTGTTTGAGGTTGCTAGAGGTGGGATTTAGGGCTGAATCAATTTCTTTCTAGAACACCCTACATTAGAGTTACGCATTTGAAACTGTAGATCTTATTTTTTTAAACTACATATAACCATCTATGACCTGAGCGCTACTTTGTCTTGGTTCTGTTGTGTTGCTTTTTACGATCTGCTACAGAAGAGGACCATGACAGAATGTGTAAACAGTAATGTTCCAGACCTGCTCCTCGCCTCCTTACTGCGGCCTCGACTCAGGGATCTGCACACTCAACACTGCGTCCACAATCATTGTTACCTATCGCTATTTAATGCGGTGTCACTGCGCTAACTTAGTAGCTCATTTGCATCATCGTTACAAAATGCACAATGTTATTTGGGTTTCTTGGCCGACAGTCCCTACTCCCTGCACCTTAACCTTATCGCTGTACAGCTTAAGCCGATGTGAAAATGTCCACAGTTCAACGGCTAGGGAAAGTCCAAGGATGTATCGCTAGATGAAGAATAGACATTAAGTGATTGAGTAGTTGGTATTCAGCAGTCATTGAAAGCCTTATTTACATTTATGAACTACGTAAAGATAGTGATTTTTGTCAGACAGCAGCGTTCGGGAGGGGGACTGCTGTTAGATTGACTGACATGATCAGTCACCCTTCATCTCGCGTCCCATCCTCTCGGCTCTGAAGAGCTCAGTGAGAGGTGGATGCTCAGTTGGTCAGCGGGAGTGTTGTAGGGGACTGGTTAGGAAGACAACGTTCTAGTAGCCAGATGAGGTAAGTAGGTCGACGTAATCGGTTTAGATGGTAATATATGGTATGTCGCCTTAGTATGTTGCACCAACGAAGCAATGAAGGGTGATTAAATGTTCCAGTTCATGCGGTATGTACTTAGATGGCAATCATGTCACCTTGATAGGTTGGTGACGAATTTTCTCACCCCATTTGGTGTACTTTGTAAAGTTAATTTTGTTCCGTCTCATGAAGCACACATGGTTGTTCTGTGTGCATTCTGATCAAGGTCATTTTGTGGTAGAATGTATTGTTCCTCAACCATTGTTTCATGTCACGTGCTTCACTCTTCCGTACGGTGGTTGTTAGGGGGGCTGGTCCCCTTCTATTTTATACGAGTGCAGTGGGCTCTGACTGTGGGTCCTGTAGGGTCAAATTGGCCTCTATGTGGCTGCTGGTTAGATTTCGATACTAATTTCAGTGTCGCTTTTGGATAGTGTCGGATGCATTTAGAAAAGTGGAGATTTTAGGGTGCTGAGGGCTGTAGAGGTTCTAGAGTGCTCCCATATTCTTGTCTTACTTCTTGTAATGTTTTTAATATTAATGTGTCGGATCAGAGCTGTGTTTACCTTGTGTCTGTGTTGCAGGGGGTCAGTCGCTAATGGATGTAGTGGCAACAGGAAGGCAATGAACATGGACATAATCAGGCTGTGCGGCAGCTCCCCTTTCAAGCCCCCTTGGGAGATTGCGGGGTTACAGTGTTTGACGAATGTGGCAGCACTCGCATGTTTATTGCCTTACACGTTGACTTGAGTCCGTCCACATTCCCGGGATTCGTGAGCGGGCCGCCAATCGTAGAAGAGATGACTACAACTCCGCCTACGCTCATAATAGGCGTACAAGTAATATAATGCAGATTAATACCAGTATCTAAATCAAGGCCCTTGAGTTAGTCCAGACACTACTATATGAAGATAGCAGGATTTGTGAAGTCTAGCCTTCATTTTTGATTTTTAAGAATGTTAATTAACAGGAGGAGCACATATGCTAATTCTAGTGGGTGCGTAACGCAGGTTAGCAAAGAAGCGGGACTTTTTTGAAGTCCACCATTCTGTACCATCAGTAGCTATCACTAATCTGAGCCTAACATAAAGGATAATATAGGGGGGCTTTGTCACTAACCAAGAAAACACTTCATAATAGAGGACATGTTGCTGATTACATATGTTATTGGGTAATAGCCCTCTGGAGGATGTTTTTGTTTAGAAAACATTGCAATATTTCAGGTATACGAATCACAGTTGTTACCGATTGCAGCTGGCAGTTCTGAAATACGCGTGGAAGGCAGTCTGGAAAGTAGAGTACAGAGACTGGGATCGTCAATACAAAATATGGCTACGGGGCATGACCTAGGTATGAAGAAATTTCTGAAGAAAGTACGCAGCTACAGGCAATTCGATAAGACTCTCGGGGCGCGGGACAGAGCTCTTTGTTAGGAATCCAGACAATATTCAAGATTTTCTAAGTGTTTTATCCAGGCGAAACACTAATAGGTTCCGTCTATAGTTGTAGGCTATGCACCTGATGAGACATTTCTGACCCGAGCGATTAATCCAAAGTGGCGGCAAGGACAGAGGCGATAAAGAGTGTCGGGCGCCAGGTTGCTGCGTGATACACTGAGTATATGTGTGTTTATGTCACTGAATCCGTTCCTCAGAGTGTCTTTCAGAAGACAAGTCGTGAGCGACAGATGATTGACACTAAGGACCGATTACATGAAGATTAAGTGTGTCGGAAGTGGCATTGTTGATGTATGTCATTGCATCAATTATGATTGTCGCGTGCAGGCTGCTTATTTGGCTAGTGTATCATTTCTGTCAAAAACATCGTCCAATGGCATCTTCCTGCTCCCTTTGAAGGGCTCCCGTCCTATGGAATGGTCATTAAGTTCTACGATTTTACTTATCGCGGATAGATTGGACTAGAAAAGTACATGCTTTTGGACAGGTTGTCTAATGTAAAGATCCTAGGTGTGGTTATGGGTTAATTGCAAGTCTCTCCTGATTTAGATTTAAAAAATTTACGTTACGCGCAGAACACAGACATTTTGAGTTACATTGCAGACTAGGGTGCACAGGTGCTTGGGCTGTTCTGTCCTGTGAGTAAAAATAAGGTGGCTGATAAATGCGTTTTACGCTCTTCTGTCTTTCGAACTCATAGATACGTGGGAATAAAATCTAGAAGAGTTAGCACTAGCTTCTGTTTGGACGAGCTCACAGTATACGCATTGGTATTGCTGTGTCTTTGGTCAATGAAGATGGTGTGCGTCTGCTTTGTCTATAATTAACGACCTCCTCAACTTTTCGGAACTAGCATAACGATAGTTACATGCGCACACACGATGGTGCAAACTCAGAGCGCAATCTTCAGCTAAGATGTAACAGTTCAGAAATTACGACTATATGGGCCCGATTCCCGCTACACACTGATATAATCCGGTGCTTCTACAATTATAAGCTTCAGTTTTTGAGTTGATCGCTAATGACAACAGCATTATATCTGATTGTCTTAACATCACAGACGTGTATATATTTTGATCAATACAGTAGTTTGATGACTATTTTGCTGATGTTTCCTGGACCTTGCGCCATGTGGGCGAGTTCTGTTCGTTACGGTCATTTCGAAAGAAGACAATCTACTGTTCCTTTATCCTTTTTAGGAAATCTGAGAACACTCACAAATCCATAACATTCAACTTCTGTATTTATTTCAACACTCTATCCTCATTGTGGTTACTGCGTATACTCTGAATCAATGGGTAAGAGGCGGCAGTGCATGTTCGATCCGTCAAGCCGATGTGGGCAGCATCCACGAGTCTTCAAGACTGATATCGATATCAGGCGACTATTTTCAGTAGCTGGCGCTTGGTGCTGTTTGAGTTTTCTGCGTCTGTATGATAAAGAGTGCCGTGGTTGACGCACAGACAGTTCACATTTCAATGTAGGGTGTTATATGGAAATCCTAGAGAGTGTTGTTATCTTCAATGTCTGTAATAATAGTAGTTATGCTGTGAAGTAGGGGGGGATTAGTCTGTAGGCCGGGTGCATAGAACTTCTGAGTTTACGGATGGGCGCATGTTTTATTAGATTTGAAATGCTAAAAAAAATAGAATAATCGGGCTGGAAGAGCTGCCCGTATTAGTCAGTTAAGGATAGTATCTTGAAAGAAGGGATTGATAGTGTTTTTCATATCTAAGTGAGAGCGACGATAGAGTCTGTGGGAATTGTGGTCAGTGTTTAGTTTGGTATTAGTTTGTTGAATAAAAGATCTATAGTTATCTATCATGCAGTCAGATGTTGTCAAACATTTGGATTTGCAGCAGAGCGAGAGGGCTTCAGACAGGTGAGATAGATACAGTTGAAAAAATTTAAAACAAGGAATATGTGTTAGTACACGTTGGTCAGAAATAAAGGTCTAATTTGATATAATTCAGAATGAGTGTGTGCTTGGACGTTTCGATTAGAAACTGTTATTATGCTCAGCCCGGATCACACCGTTTTCTGGGTTTTGTGATAATGTTGGTTCCTAGGTCGATGACAATCAGCTCAAGTGTGGCAGGGCGCGATATTATTTTTAAAATCTAATTTTTTTTTTTTATATTAATTGGTCAACGACATTAATCCAATATCAGGCATATGAGGAGTGTAACATGGCTTTTTTTGTGTAAGTTCAGCCAACATGTCCGTTTTTTCAAAAGTGTTTTAGATGATATGGTATGTATCGTAAGATACATATACTATCCGTGAGAAATGATATTATAGTAACAGGTTACGCAAAGAGTGGGGTGTGTTTTCGTTGGGCTGCGCTTCGGCGCTTTGTTCGTGCTGTTAGTTCTTTGGTTATCCTAGGGTGTATGTCGGATGGGTGGGTGTCGAGTAAACAGTGTTTTACTCCTATCAGTTTTACTTCATCAGGTGTATGCCTATACTGAATTCGATAAATAACGATTAATAACGCTCTGGGGGTATTGCCATCTAAATGGATACAACTCAAGAAGATGTCAATTCTGGAGAGTTACGATATGTGGCTGGGTTTGGCGATTTTGTATTATGAGCATATTGTTTTTTTACGAAAATGTGCATATTTCAGCTTGTTAGTGAATCATACGAATTACATGTCAGCTACAATAGCAATTACTTGGCATCGAGAAGGCACGCTGAGACATTGTAATTAAGAGCACCGACTGTCAAATACCGTTATGTTATGTTGAGCTGCATTGGATAAATACATGCCTGTTGAAAATACATTACGTCGTCGTGCAGGTGTGGTTGCAATTTGAAATGACAGGCATCTTGTGAATTCGAGTACAGAGTGTGCCGATATTATTGACTATGTTTTTAGCTCAGGAAACAAATAGTAGCGCTATATCACACCTTTTTGGGCACCTCCGCGTAACTGTGAGGCGAGTAGTCGCAAAATATGCATATTGACGAACTCCAAAGAAACACTTGGGGGCGCCACTTGCGAAAGCTTACACATTGCCGGCGCTGGCATTGCCGGATTCAGCGAGCGGGGATATATCTAATTATAACATTATAGCCGGGTCTAAACTTGGGTGTCAGGACTGTTTGTGAGGGTCGATCAACAGCTTAAGCAACTATGGAGGTCAAGTGTATGGAAAAGAGAGAGATCATAAGTAAGGACTGCATGTATGAGGTTATTTTCTATAGTCTGTCGTTCATTGGTGAGATACTGGCTCGCTCGGGCGCCAAGGGTTATGGTGTTCTGGCTATTTGGGTATGCTAATGCCGAGGTTGGTAATGGAGGGTGCTGTACATTTGTTCGCTGTATAAACATTTAATAAATCGAATACTGGTCGGAATGCACAGATGTCCGGTCTTCAAATTGCTGCACAGTTATGTCGTATTTGGTTTCGAGAAATGTTGAGTGAGTATTTAGGTATTTGACCTGGTGCTGAGTAATTTGTGTTCTTCGTGTTTTTATGGGTGTAGTTGTTTGCGTTGGGGGGTGTGCTGTCTCCTTGTTATGGTGTTCGGGAATTTTTGATTGTAGCTGAAGATGTATTTTAGGATTGATAACTCTGAAATATGCACGATTTTTTCGCTGCGGTAAAAATACATAGCTGCATAGGGGTGTCATAATGTTTGGTATAGACTGTATATTATGATTGTGTCGGGTCTGTGTTGCTGGCTAGTATATATGGATTTTTTTGGTGTCGAAATTTTTGTGATAGTCTACTTTGATTGGAGTACTGAAAACTTGATGCGAGTAAAAAAGTGGGTGTCGGTTTTGCTTAACGTTTGGTTAGGTAAGGGGTAGCGAATTTGATTCATTTGTGTTGATTTTTTGCCTGTAATAACTATTTGAAGAAAATTCGGGGACATGGTTGGAGCGTGGTGTTGATTCACAAGTATTGTTACTTTCATGCTGTATATTTGGCTTGGTGAGTGTTGGAGAGATTAAATATAAAAGAAAAGATATAGGTTTGGTATGTTGAAATTCGCGTGCTATGGACTGGGATCATGGGGCTGGATGTTGGGTTCATAGGTTCGGGGGTTGTGTGCGGTGGCGGGCTGCAGCTATAGACAGGTTTTTAAACTTTTTCTTCTGTTTGTTTATCCTTGTTGATTGATTTTGTTGTATAAGAGTTTATTTTCTGTTTATTTTTCTAAATTGTTTTCTTTCCTGTGAAGGCGCAATTGTGATTTGGCAGTCACTGTTGTTGAAATGTGCTGTATATAATAAACGCTTGGATTCTATGAAATGGTTACAAGTGAGATCCCAGGATGAACGTGACGATAGGTGGTGAAAAGACTCTTGTTCCTGCGTTTAGTAATGGAAGAACACTATGATTTCACTTTCAACCTGCTTTAATTGTCATAGGGGAACGGCTGTTAGAATTAGTTTATTTCTTTTTTTACATTTCGGCAGGCAGCTAAATCTGCGCGTCGGGTTTGCTTGCATATTTTCTTGCTCGTAGAGATATTGGTATTCTTTTTGGAATTATACTTGGAGTTTGTATGAGATAATGACAGATTCTTAGTTTCTATAATATCACGTTTGAACTTATGTCTGTGGGTGAGGGCGCAGAATCTTTCTACAGCGAATAGCTCGATGTGACTTGAGGCACTATTGCGGAGATTCTGGCCGGCTTGAAACAGGATTGTATGTTCTGATTGTTCTCGGAATCCAGTGATTTAGTAAATCTGTCTTGTTGTGTTGCCTTCATTGTGTTTGTTGGCTTGACATTAATTGGCTTGGTCTATCTTTTACACGTCTCCCCTACCTTTTCCATGCCCAACTAACCCCTCAGGTTGTCTTCCTGGATGTGTGTCGTGGAATTCTTCAATGGAGAAGTGGAATCACTGCGTTGCTCTCATTAAGCGTTCGTCGTCTCCGAGGAGTTTTGGTAAAGGGAGATTCGGAGTGAGGGTATGTTCGCCTGTTCGTTAAGGTTCCGACGTCTTTTGTCCTGCTTCGCAATCCTTCCAGGCCTTGACGTCAATAGCGGAGAGACCTTTCATGACATTTCCGAACTAGCTTACAATTAAGCTTCGTTTATTTGATCAAAGATATATTTGCCGTCGCTGGGATTATTTCGACTATTGGGTTAGAAACTCATATTGGAGATTGGAAGAGTTTATTTTGGGAGTAACAACCCACCGGTGATTTATAGTTTGGGTCCAAAAGTTTATCCTAAGTCACTGCTTGAAATAGATCTTTGTATTTATTCCTGTATTTCCTATAGTATGAGGTTCGCTACTGCATTGCTTTGACGATTTGCATCGTTCGGTGCGTCGGTAGAAAGCTATCTATACGTGTAAGTGCTTAGTTTTAGTTCCGAAGATTTGAGGTCACCGAATTTGGTAGGTCGGTTTATTTATCGAAAACGCACAATCGATGTTGCTTTGACGAGCAATTAAGGAACACATTCGCCCAAGATACAGTCAGGGTGTATTGGAAAGCTTGGTGTCGCGGAGCACAAAAGTAAGAAGTTCTTACATGAATTGTATTTTCCGTATCTTATATGTGAATAAATGAAGCGTTGTCAGCTACATGTTTGGGGGGATGCAATCATAGTAACGTCACCCTTAGTCGTTACATTTCCGCCATCGCTGTGGCGTAAGTTAACGGACAAATGTGAATGGTGGGAATTCTCAAGTAGGTCCTCTGGTAAATTTCAATTTTGGTTGAGTAATTCTTACAGGTCAGCTCTTCTGGTTGCATCAATAACATGCATCGGATTTTCATTAGCTCGTCCCAACCCTCGTATTGTTTGACGTGGACAGACGGTACCTACCCGAATCATGAATATATATATGCGCCGCTTTAGGCATTTTACTTAGGTGTCTTTCAAGAAATTGGGCCGGCAAGGAATTGCAGTGCATCGGTTTGGACAGATGTTGACGATTGCAGTTAAGCCCCCATTATGTTACGATCTTATTGTGTATGGCTACAACTTGGAGGGCACGTATTGTTTCGAACGAAGATAGCATTGATTGTGTTAAATTACTTGGATGTCTTTACAGGGATTGTATGGCTGTGAAGAATTAATCTGAGAAGAGTGAGGTTTTTGGAAAAATTAATCCAATTGGTGTTGATTGTGGTGGTCCCCGTATTATACTATAACTGGTGTTTTTATCGCTGGTTATCTGGTGCATTGTCCTAGTCGCAGCGGGCGCCTCGTGGTTGATGTTCGCGCTTTGCTCGACCTTGGTAATTTAAATGCATGGGCTTGTGACTGTTAGCGCATTGTGGTGATGTGCTAGTTATAGATCGCACGACATATTTTATGTGTTCTTGGTTTTTCTGCTTGTGGGAACAGCATCGTTAGAGATAATTGGAAATAGTTTGTCTGGATTGCACACAAGTCCTTGTGTTTCGAGTTTGGTCCGCTGTATGGCTCTGTGTATTTTTCAGAGAGGTTTTTTTTGTTGAGCGGGCTTTGTCATTGAGTGTATTTTTTGCGTAATTGATCGTCGGTCTCGGTGTATTCTTATTTCCTTTGGATTCGCTTCGCTACGCTAGTTTTGAGATTGGGCAGCATGGCGCTCATGTTAGAGCTTACTGGTGACTTTGGTTATATGGCTGGAAAGAAGTTTAGGTGCACATGTTTTTAAATAGAAGAGGAGAAAGTCTGGAAGGCGTGTTATGTCGGTGTGACGAGTATATAGTTGCTGTTAATTGAAGCCCTGGTGATCGATGTTTTCTTGGTAATGATGCTGTACTGTTTGGTTAGCGTGCTAAGAATATCGTTCGAGTTATGGGCTTGTCGTATTGTAGGGTCGGAGCCAATTGGATTGTCTATCACAGGAATCAAGGTTTCGGGTGCTCGGTTAGGATGAAGGAGGCTTAGGATGAACTCGTGATGTGCAGCGAGGGCGTGAGAATAAACTGAGTGTGTTGTTGTCCTGTGTTGTGCGGCAGGGAGGGGATTGTGCATGGTGGTTAGAAGAAGAGTATTTATATGGATGTTGGTCTGGTTTTTACATCATTGGATGTATTTTCCGCGCATCTAGTGAGAAACTATTTTACACAATAGAAAATATGGCTGGAGTTCACAAGATCTGTATTCTGCATCATGGTGTCTGGATATTGTGAATTTGTATGATTATTCCTATTTTTGATGCTTGTTTTTACTTGTGACGCATATGCTAGGATGTCTGTCACGCGTTTTATGAGTGGTGGTGGCGGTCTCCGGATCCGGGCATGAGTACTAGTGAAAGTTTAAGGCGTGGTGGAGGGTAAGCCGACCCGGCTCTACCGAGGGCTGTGAGGTGTGCTCCAAAGCACGATGACTTACAGTCAATCGGGGTTTTGTTGGCTTGAGCTAACGGTTCCATGCTTTTGTTCTGTGACTGCCCTGTTGCAACACAGAAATATGGAAAAAGTTGTAGATCATATATTAAAACATTAAAGTCAAGGATTGATATGGATGGCATCTATGTCCCAGTTACTACTGGCACTGGAAATGTGACTGGACGTTCTGTATTTGTTTGCTCCCGATCACGATCTCCAAGCTGAATTCAGGATATGACTAATTGCCAGGATTTGTATGGGGCTTCTCTGACTAGTACTGGACTATTCTTTTCTCAGCAGTCAGAGCCACTTGAATATAATAGTAATGAGCACGTAAAGAGGTTGGGGTTGAATGAGTTGGGTGAACAGTACAGTTCTACAGAAATGACCTTCATTTTGGGAATAAAGATTAGAAGAACATGATGTTGTGTGTCTAGAGGAAATCCAACTTCAATTGACGCAAATGGTGAGATTCAAAAATGATGTCTATACAGCATTCACCATTTATATCGTCAGTGGAACAATCTTCTTCGTTTGCTTTAACTGCTGTCTCCGCTGGTTGTCCTCTGTTTCCTTTTTTCTGGGTCATATTGCTCCCTGTCTCTTGATTGGCTGTTTTGGGTTTACGGCTCTGCCTTTTTTCATCCATTAATGCTTGTGGGCAGTATTTTGTGTTACTGGAGCTTGGTTGGTTGTTGCGTGTTGTGTTTGTCCGGGTGTTTCCGACCTGGTGGCGTTGGTTGAGTCGATGCGGTGGGTGATTCGGCCCTCTGTGTTGCTTTTCTTCGGGCGATGGATTGTATAGTTTCTCGCTTTTCGCTGCTGGGCGGCAGCATGATCTATTTTCAGCTCACGTCTGCCTATCTTGGTCATTGGTGATCCATTGTGGGGCATGCATGGGGTCAGGTTTATCGCGTTCGTCGGGTGCTCCCTCACCCACGTGGTGCTCCGTCGCGGTTCCGTCGATCTCGTCTCTGGCTTTGTACCGATCAGTGTTTTCCGTTTCCTGAGTTCCTGCGTTGTCGCTATTCGTCTAACAGGCATTCTGTGTTCTCTTGGTTTCTAAACAGCGTCTTCGCATGCTTAGATGGAAGCTTCCCACCTCTTCATCTTGGGTCTTGTGTCTAGGCAGGTATACAGGCAAAAGTGGTTTTTTGAGGGCTGAATCGGTGGAATGGAGGGCTGCCTTATGAATGTGTCTCAGTTATCCTGCGTTCATGCGTTGGATACCAAGTTATATGTGTAAGTAGGTCGCGGGTCTGGCTGTTTGTGTAATAGAATATCTATCACTTTCTCTCATTGGTTTATTTGTGCGTGTATTTCTTCATATCGCGGCGGGGCCCCGCTGGACAACGGTAGATACGTGTGTTTTGGATGTGCTGAATTTCATCGCAGAACTGATCAATTAACTTTAGATGTGTATTTTTAATGTTAGCTGATACGAGTACCTGGTTGTCCTTTTCTTCTTGGCTGGGTCGCCGGTTTTCCTCTATTGCTGGTCGTGATAACGTTGACTCATTTTTCATATGGTCTATATGGTATTAATGGGTTAGCAGGGTTAGCGTTTTCCGTGGGTATGGACGATTGTCCGAGAATCCAGATAGGGTCATTGACTCAGTTTGTTGCTTATTGTTACTCAGATTGTGTAATAGCGCTAGGGACTGGAGTGCGCTTGTAGCGTCTGTATATTAGCAGATGGCGTTCCAACTAAGTGGTTCTGAGTTTGGTGAGCGCTCCCGGTTCGTTGATTGTGCAATCTCTCCTCGTTGTACCCGTAGCTCGGTTCAGGTAGGTCTGCCGCGCGACGGAGGGGTCGGAAACTCTGATTTTTTCGCTCTGCGGTGGCTTCTAGTTTATCGACCCGTCCTCCACTGCTCTGTTGGCGTACATTGGTTCTTGTTTAGGGAGTTGGGCCCTGCGGCGTGCTTGCCTCTCTCCTTTTTATTTAGCGTAGTTGGGTTGTTGTATTGGGGAGATCAACACTCGCGATCATTAGTTATGATATGGGGTTTTTCTCAGTACGTGGTCGCTTGCTTGTTGTGGTCGCTCTCATTAGGAGTATTTGTTTATGTGTTTCCCTGCTAGTTTGGGATTAAAAAAATACTGCAGTTTTATGTTTATGTGCGTAAGCGTGTGGGCCGGTGTTGTGAGAATTGATTAGATACCTTGTGACTTGTCAGTCCCTAACATGCCATTCTATCTCGGTGGGCGGCAGCTCAGAGGCAGGTCGATATTCAGCCGCTTGCTCTTTGTATGATGTGTTCATTTTCTAGATTCTTGTTGCCAGGGGAAGCAGCGTATGGAATGTCATGGGTGATTCCTTAGCTTCTTGGCTGGTTACATCGGTCTGTTGGCTGTGCAATACATTAGGCAGTGCAAATCTGTGATTCACGTTTATTTTGCCGGCTTGTCGGATCCTTTTTAGATGAGCATCCAAAACTATTTGTTTTACAGCCCTGGCTGCGCCTTTTCTTCTGGTTCGTTCGGCGTGTCCTGGGTGTCTGGTGTGGCGTAGTGTTTGGGGCTATGAACTGGTGTTGTTTCTTTTTTTTGTTGCCTAGTCTTTCTGCACGTCATCATTAAATACTATACTTAAAAACTGTATTAAACCAATTGTGTTCGATTGTTATATATGCTGCAATAGAAGGTAAAGTGGTGGGAATCTATTGTGAGAATAAAATGGGTTGCACGGCTTTATGATGGCATGTTGGCGATTGTTTAGGGTTGAATTGCTCTTAGAGCTGTATGAAGGAAGGTGTGCTTGGTCTATGGTTTTAGTGGTTTTCTGGGCGGTCAGTTTGTGGTTGATGTACGTTCATTTTTTGGTTCGATTGTGTAGTTGTGTGTTCTGGGTTGTTTGGGGTTTGTCGGTGGTGCTGGGATCTGGGCAGTTCGTGGTAATTGTAGTTAGATGGGATGTGAGGCTGGGTTGGTATGTCTGGAAGGTGGTTGGATTGTGTATTACTGTAGAGTGGAGGGTGTGTCTCTGTGGGTGTCTGGGCAGGGTGTGAATGTAGTTTACTGGATGTGATGGAGGGTTGGTTGTAGGTTTGGGTCTGGGCTGGTGTGATTAGTTAATTGGAGAGCGAGTGTGGTTCTAGCGGTTTGGGGCAAGTTGTGGTGATGTAATTAAGGGAGGCGGAGGTTGGTTCTTAGTGGTGTCTGGCAGGTGTGTATTGTGGTCGTTTAAGGTGATTTTGATTGGAGGTGTGTTCTATTGGGGGTTCTGTGGCATGGTGTGATTTGTAGTTTATGGTTGGAGCTGGGAGGGTGTTTCAGTGGGGTCGGGCAGGTGTGATGTAGATAAGGAGGGAGAGGGGGGGATGTGTTTCTGTGGTGTCTGGCAGCGTGGATTCGTTAGATTTGAGGTGGATGGTGTATTCTATGTGGTCTGGGCAGGTGTGATGGAGTTAATTGGGGAGAGGGGGTGTGTTTATTGGGTCTGGAGTTGATGTAGTTAATGGAGGAGGAGGGTGTGTTCTAGGTGTGGGGGGTGTCTGGCCGGTGTGATGATAGGTTTAGATGGAGGATGTGAGGTGTGTTCTAGCGTGGGTGGTGTCTGGGACGAGGCTGTGGCATGTTGTTATGGGAGATGGTGGTTGTGTTTAGGGTGGGTCTGGTAAAGGTGCTGATGGTAGTTATGAGATGGAGGTTGTTCTGTGTGGGTGTCTGCGCAGGTTGTTGATTAGTTAATGTTTCTATGATGATGTTGTGTGTGTGTTTTGTAATTGTTTAATAATATATCAGAATAAATATTAAAACTTTCCAATGCAGAAGTACACGCTACAGTTCTATGTTTGGAGTTTATATTAAACATTCAAATTACGTAAGAATGCAGTCGTGTGAAGTATTATGGAGGACCAGCCTATTCCTATGATAGTTATACTTCACAACAGAATATACTTAAATGTATAATTTTAAATTAAACAATATTTGCTCTTCAACTTGAGTGATTGAAGTAACCGCCACAGTTTTTGGAATACATAACGCCATCTAACCAAATATCAAAGAATGTTGCTTATGCAGTTATCTAGCGCCAGCCAGCTAAGTAGGCTATTTAGTCAACTAGCTATTACCTAACCAGCATAGCCAACCTGCACGGTTATTGTGTCACGAGACAACTAACGTTACCGGAGAAGTTACATAAACCTCCCGTAGTCTAATTCACGAGAAAATGCTGAAAAGTAGTGATGGGGAACAAAGCTTACTGAATCATTGGCTTTCGAGCTATTGTTAATCAAAAGTTTCATGTACTACAAGGCTTTGAGCGACAACAGGATATTTTAGAACAGCCATTTTATAGATGAAGTACATGCCGATGCAGCGTAGCAGCGTAGCCATTATGTCATATTTAAACCCACTGGCCGTGTTGAGAGTCCTCCAATCCATCTGCGTTGTGGGTAAAACGTTGACTGGCTGACTGATTATAAATAATAATGAGTAGTTATTTATGATGCAAACGTGATTTGTAATTATGTGTCAGTCAGCAGTCAGCGCCACTACACCTGTCGGCTGCATGTGTGAGCGCGCCCAATACCTAAACATCAGTGTGTCGACGCTTATATTTCTTTCCAGACGTCATGTGATCACGTGCTGCTGATAAGTGACACTGCTTTGAATTATTACTCAGCTTTGTGTTTCGATTGTCCATACAATGCTGCAATAGCTCCACGTCTAAACTAACGTTGCCGTCTCCTGCTGAGAAGAGAATACTGTCTGCTGGATGAGAAAGAAGCTCCTCGTGAAAAGGAGGAGGCGGAAGAGGAGGCTGTTAAATACAAACTCAGGGAGTCGTTGTGATGGCTGTTATACAGCTTGAAAGAAGAGAGAAAGATGTTTTTAGTTAGAAGGAAGAGGAAGACGCGGTTCAGAGTCCTAAGAGGAGCGCAGGAAAGAGAAATAATGCACAATACAAAACGGTAGAGGGTGAGTCTGTTCAGTGAAGAAGAGGAAGACGCGTTCAGAGTGAATCGTAGGGCGGACGACGACGTTCGAGTGAAAGAAGAGGCAGCGGGGACATGATGTCCTGACATTCGAAAATGAAGATGTAGGAGGAAACGGATATGGGGCTCCCGGTTCCCTTCAAACTGACATTCTTCAGACGAACCATCCAATGGGTTTAATCTACTATTCCTTCCATATATCCAGCGACTTGCAACAACACGATGAACGTCCCTGATTAACACGAGTAATGTATGTCTGATACAGAGTTACAATACAATCTCTGCGTATGATGTTTCGGTGTTTTAAAGTGGTCGTTAAAAGAAGCGGCAAATTTTGCAGAACTAATTGTAAATCCCAATATGTTGACTTAAATTACCTTCCTCTTATAGGCCTATTGATCTTAAGTATCATAATACAGCTTGCCCTGCTCTTCATGAGCTCACTGGGAGTTGCGTTGCTCTGTTTCACTGGCATCCAAACCTTTTTTCAACATTACCGCGGGTTACTCAAAGAGTTTAGAAACAACCGTGTAATTTTCAGATCCTGTTTAAATGCTTGACCTCCTGGAAAGCGATCTGGTTTAAAACTACTATGTTTATATCATGGATTGGTCAGTCTTGCTCCAGTATCTAGGTCTTTGTCTGTGATTGGTATGTGTAGAGTAGTTAGGGATGGTCGATACCGTCGTCTGGTTGTTTTATGCTCCCATTCACAGGTGCGGGTGTGATTTCCTGTGTATCAGCCCATCATTGCAGTCATTTTGGATGCTATTTCGGATCGATAATTGAATAAAGTTGTGGAATAGTTGTTTGGTTTATTGTTTCACTGCAGATTGGGGTATTGATTGTTTGTGGTGTGCTTTATTTAAAGGCGACATCTAGTGCTTCGACAACTTTGCTAAAAGCAGTTTCTTAATCATATGGCTGTTGCCCGGGGGACTTGGCTTGTGTAACAAGTGAGTGGGATTGGGGTTGAACTAGGAGGGAGAGTGTATATCCACGCTCTAATATTTCATAGCGAATGAGTATTGTTTATCAAACTTTTCATCAAACCTTATGGGACTGTCCTTTTTTCCCTCTTGTCAAGAAGTTCAAGACATACTTGGCATGACAGTTATTAGGTGTGTGGGTTGATATGCTGACGGAGGTTTGATGTCAGTCTTCATTTTGGGCTACTCTGAATTGCACTTAGGCACTTGGATTGGATTATTTGCAGAGGATTTGGCCATTTCCTCGATGTCATACTATGTTCATAAGTCATGAAGCGCAGGTGTTTTCTATAGGATATTACGTTTGTATTTTTCTACGAAATTCCTCTTCCATGATGTTCTCAACTTGATGAAGTCTGAGTTTAATCGGGTTGTTGTTCAGTTTTACGGATATATAGGTCTATGGAGGTTAGTTTCTAGATATCTGGGTTCTAGTGAGGTCATAATAGGATTATTGTTTTTTAACTGTAGGTTTTAGGATTTATTATGTGAGCATAT
>NC_036867.1:154491-157472 GCF_002910315.2 Salvelinus sp. IW2-2015
AGAGAGAGAATGGTTGCAGACAAGATAGGATATGGTTGCAGAGACAGATGGTAGGTTGCAGGACAGATGGGTAGGTGCAGGACAGATGGGTAGGTTGCAGGGACAGAAGGGTAGGTTGCAGGACAGAAGGGTAGGTTGCGAGCAGTGGGTAGGTTGCAGAGACATCCTTCATCACCACAGTAGCATGCACACAAATGTTGTCAGCACACGCACATCACACACACAGTAGACAGGTGTGTACCGACGTACAAAAGAGAGACCCAGAATCAACACTACTACACACACACACACACACACACACACACACACACACACACACACACACACACACACACAGTGTAAATCTATGTACAAGCTGAGGAGCATAAACAAGACATAGACAGTCCTGGTGTGAATATCTTTTATGAGCTTAAATTGGGGATCTGAACACACTTTTAATGAGGTCTTCAGACGAGGACAGAACACTGAACAGCACTTCAATATGATTCATTCAGCTGGAAAGTTTTTAAATTATATATTTTTTTTAATGCAACATTTTTATTTTACCCCTTTTTCCCCCCAATTCTATGGTATCCAATTGGTAGTTACAGTCTTGTCTCATCGCTGCAACTCCTGTACGGACTCAGGAGAGGCGAAGGTCGAGAGCCATGCGTCCTCAAAACACAACCTATCCAATCCTTGCACTGCTTCTTGACACAATGCCCACTTAACCACGGAAGCCAGCCGCACCACTGTGTCAGAGGAAACACCGTACACCTGGCGACCTGGTCAGCGCGCACTGCCTCCGGCAGTGGAGCCCACCACAGGAGTCGCTAGTGCGCGATGGGACAAGGACATCCCTGCCAGCCAAACCCTCCCCTAACCCGGATGATGCTGGGCCAATTGTGCGCCGCCCCATGGGTCTCCCAGTCGCGGCCGGCTGCGACAGAGCCTGGACTCGAACCCAGAATCTCTAGTGGCTCAGCTAGCACAGTGATGCAGAGCTGGAAAGCTGCTTACTTACAAGCCCTTTACCAACAATGCAGTTTTAAGAAAAATACCTCAAAAAAATAAGAAACAAATGTAACAAGTAATTAAAGAGCAGCAGTAAAATAACAATAGTGAAGTTATATACAGGGGGTACCGGTACAGAGTTAATGTGCGGGGGCAGCGGTTAGTCGAGGTAATTGAGGTAATTATGTACATGTAGGTAGAGTTATTAAAGTGACTATGCATAGATAATAACAGAGAGTAGCAGCAGCGTAATAGAGGGGGGGCAATGCAAATAGTCTGGGTAGACATTTGACTCAACCACAGGACATGACTCAACCACAGGACATGACTCAACCACAGGTCATAGGTTTCTCCTGGGCCAAAACCCTTCTACACCACCTGTTTTCTTCAAACAGGCTCTCATTACACCAACATACAGCAGAGGACTGATACTGTCTTACGTTGGTACTAACTGGCATATCTGTCTCCAGTTACCTCTTGGTCTTCCGGTAGTGTGTTTGAAGTGTTCAGCTCACAGGAAAAAGAAACTGGGTTAAAGTCCACCACTTCAAACAGGAAAAAGAAACAGGGTTAAAGTCCATCAATTGTAACAGGAAACAGAAACAGGGTTAAAGTCCATCACTTCAGACAGGAAACAGAAACTGGGTTAAAGTCCATCACTTCAGACAGGAAACAGAAACAGGGTTAAAGTCCATCANCACTTCAGACAGGAAACAGAAACTGGGTTAAAGTCCATCACTTCAGACAGGAAACAGAAACTGGGTTAAAGTCCATCACTTCAGACAGGAAACAGGGCTAAAGTCCACCACTTTAGACAGGACCATTTCAGCTCTAGCAGGGGTTGGAACCTGTTCAGGGAACAGAATGAAAGGAAAACATTTCTTTAAAGAACGGAAACAGAACGGGGAGTGAAAGTCATCTCTAGTGTTCCAGAACAAAACAGTTATTTTCAAATCTTGTAGAACAGTTTAATAATTGTAGTTTTTTCCAAAAATATTCCTAATATTTAGTATATAATTCGGTGAATTTCTAATGCTAGTAATAGCCTAAACAAACAGTTCACATCATGATGTTCAACACCCTCCACCTCTCTCTCTCACATTCTCCCCACCTGTCAAATTACAGCTGCATCTCGCGCATCTACTTATCTGACCAATCTAACATGTAAACAACCAGCTGACGCGTTCCATAGTAACCTTCGCTATCTGTGCAAATGGGTCGAGTAAATGAATGAGCTATTTTGTAAAAATGTTGTTGATTGCACAGGATAACAAAATAATGAGAAGGAACTATATGAACCGCTACTTTTTAGGGGTTTAAACCAGTTCCACACTAGAACGGAATGGAACTATTGGAAAATACTTTTGGTTCCAACCCCTGGGTATGTAGGATTGTGGATGCCCAATGCTCCAAAGACTGTGTGTGACTAGTGCAATCGTGTGTAGTTGACCTCTGACCTGGCTTATGATTGGAGGAGCTGGCTGTGCGTGAGGGCTGAGAGGCTGAACTCTGGTAGAAAGGCTAACAGGTTGGCCCGGGGAGGTCACCGAGGGCTGATAAAAGGTTAGGGGTCACGATGACACAGGAGGAATCAAGAGCAGGGTCAGAACAGAACAGAACTGAATAGATCAGAATGGAATTGGGGAGAAAATATTAAAATGGTTGTCTACAATACAGGGAAGAGGAGATTGAGGGGTCAGATAGGGGTTAAAACATAAGATGGGACATATACCATACCAACAATGTTTCTTTGTAGAGGAATAGTTATCATACAGAAATGTACTGTCATCATGGTTACTCTTCATATGAAGAACTGTGCATGAGATGGTTCCCTAAATTTGTTAGGTGCTAAATGAGATTTGTAAATAAAACCTGTTCAAATGTAGCTTTATTTAGATGTGTCCCTATTTGTTGCTAGGGACACATATAAATATGCCATCACTGGCAGACAGACAGACAGACAGACAGACAGACAGACAGACAGACAG
>NC_036867.1:159440-168509 GCF_002910315.2 Salvelinus sp. IW2-2015
TCTACTGTGTTGATTTCCTCTGTGTGTGTGTGTGTGTGTTGTGTTGTGTGTGTTGTGTGGTTGTGTTGTGGTTGTGTGTGTGTGGTTGTGTGTGTGTGTTGTTTGCTGTGTGTGTTTGTGGGGTTTTAATGTGGGTGTGTGTGTGTGTGTGTGTGTGTGTGTTGTGTGTGTGTGTGTGTGTGGAGCAACGAACCGCCCTTGCTGTTCTGTCTGGCCGGTTTCCCTCTCTCCACTGGGTTCTCTGCCTCTAACCCTATTACAGGGGCTGAGTCACTGGAGGGGTCACAGTGTCTCCTGACCCCTCCGGTCTCAGCCTCTAGTATTTATGCTGTAGTAGTTTATGTGTCTGGGGCTAGGGTCAGTCTGTTATATCTGGAGTATTTCTCCTGTCTTATCCGGTGTCCTGTGTGGAATTTAAGTATGCGCTATCTAATTCTCTCTTTCTTTCTTTCTTTCTTTCTTTCTTCTTTTTCTTTCTTTCTTTCTTTCTTTCTCTCTCTCGGAGAGAGAGCCTGATGACTCCTGCTGTCCCCAGTCCACCTGGCCGTGCTGCTGCTCCATTTCAACTGTTCTGCCTGCGGCTATGGAACCCTGACCTGTTCACCGGACGTGCTACCTGTCCCAGACCTGCTGTTTTCAACTCTCTAGAGACAGCAGGAGCGGTAGAGATACTCTGAATGATCGGCTATGAAAAGCCAACTGACATTTACCCTGAGGTGCTGACCTGTTGCACCCTCTACAACTACTGTGATTATTATTATTTGACCCTGTTGGTCATCTATGAACATTTGAACATCTTGGCCATGTTCTGTTATAATCTCCACCCGGCACAGACAGAAGAGGACTGGCCACCCCTCAGAGCCTGGTTCTCTCCAGGTTTCTTCCTAGGTTCTGGCCTTTCTAGGGAGTTTTCCTAGCCACCGTGCTTCTACAACCTGCATTGCTTACAGTTTGGGTTTTAGGCTGGGTTTCTGTACAGCACTTTGAGATATCAGCTGATGTAAAAAGGGCTTTATAAATACATTTGATTGATTGATTGATTGTGTGTGTTCAGATGCAGATGACTCCCTGACGTTGTGGAGGCCAATAACCCCAGCAGGGCCTCCGGCTCCCTATCCACCTCTAGCACTCCAGGATTGGTGCCCCAGGACCCTTTCATAGACTTAATTGACACTCAAGTCCTGGCCACTAGAAACAGTGATTATGATTGAATCTGATTCTTGTTATTTCGTGTTCGTAATAATTTTCGTCTTCAACATTCACCTAGCGGCTCAGGGCATCAATTCCCTGTTCCACAATCCCTCAACGCTACTGCAAAAGATACACCGGCTAGCAGACTGATGGCTCAATGTCTCTGCCTGCTCTGTCTGCCTGCCTGCCTGCCTGCCTGCCTGCCTGCCTGCCTT
The DNA here is from genome assembly GCF_002910315.2 of Salvelinus sp. IW2-2015. Lineage (NCBI taxonomy): Eukaryota > Metazoa > Chordata > Actinopteri > Salmoniformes > Salmonidae > Salvelinus > Salvelinus sp. IW2-2015. Next base: position 160,847 of record NC_036867.1, read on the forward strand.
CTGTTTTTTGCTCTGTCTGTTGTCTGTCTGTCTCGTTCTGCTCTGTCTGTCTGCTCTGTCCTGTCTGTCTCTGCCTGCCTGCTGCCTGTCTGTCTGTTCGTTTTCTGTCTGCTCTGTCTGTCTGTCTGTTTCTGTCTGTCTGTCTGTCTGTCTGTCTGTCTGTCTGTCTCTGCCTGCCTGCCTGCCTGCCTGTCTGTCTGTCTGATTGTCTGTCTTTCTGTCTGTCTTCTGTCTGTCTGCCAGTGATGGCATATTTATAGTGTCCCTAGCAACAAATAGGGACACATCAAATAAAGCTACATTTGAACAGGTTTTATTTACAAATCTCATTTAGCACCTAACAAATTTAGGGAACCATCTCATGCAGCATTCTTCATATGAAGAGTAACCATGATGACAGTACATTCTGTATGATAACTATTCTCTACAAAGAAACATTGTTGTATGGTATATGTCCCATCTTATGTTTTAACCCCTATCTGAACCCCTCAATCTCTCTCTTCCCTGTATTGTAGACAACCATTTTAATATTTTCTCCCCAATTCCATTCTGATCTATTCAGTTCTGTTCTGTTCTGACCCTGCCTCTTGATCCTCCTGTGTCATCGTGACCCCTAACTTTTATCAGCCCTCGGTGACCTCCCCGGCCAACCGTTAGCCTTTCTACCAGAGTTTCAGCCTCTCAGCCCTCACGCACAGCAGCTCTCCAATCATAAGCCAGGTCAGAGGTCAACTACACACGATTGCACTAGTCACACACAGTCTTTGGAGCATTGGGCATCCACAATCCTACATACCCAGGGGTTGGAACCCAAAGTATTTTCCAATAGTTCCATTCCGTTCTAGTGTGGAACTGGTTTAAACCCCTAAAAAGTAGCGGTCATATAGTTCCTTCTCAAGTAGAAAAGAAAAGTAGAAAAACTAGGCTACTAGCCCATTTCCTGTTATATACAGAAAATAATTGCATGTTCACTACAATGACACTTGATTTCAGATCCACTCTGAAGTACAGACACATAACTGACTCACTGATTAAAACACTTAATGGCTAGACAGACGGCTAGATGGACTGAAGTACGGATAGGTGCGGTCCCAATACCTTCAGTGGTGTTGTCCTGTGGGTCCCTGGCTGAGGGCTGCAGGTCAAAGGTGTATCTGCCTCTGTAGCAGGCTGTGGCCATGAGGGCAGTGTGCTGGAAGTACTGACAGTGGTAGAACAGGACCTGCAGGGCTGCAAGACCCACCAGACATACACCTGAAGACTCATCATGCACACATGAACTCTAGGAGGAGAGAGGGAGTAGCCAAGAGAGAGAGAGTAGAGGGAGTGAGAGAGAGTAGAGGAGAGAGGGGGAGTGAGAGAGAGTAGAGGAGAGAGGGGGAGTGAGATGAGGAAACATGGTAATATTCTGTCACAATTAGAGAGAGAGAGAGAGAGAGAGAGAGAGAGAGAGAGAGAGAGAGAGAGAGGAGGAAACATGGTAATGTTCTGTCACAATTAGAGAGAGATGAAAAACGAACCTGTAATTAACCTAAGTCATATTCTAACTAACACAACATACTGTGACAAAACATGAAGAAAGAAAAAAACTGAAAGTGCCAGTCTTTGACCGGGTCTGCAGTGGCAGGCATGGGCAACACCAGTAGATTACAGAGGAAAATGTTGCCTATAGAAACACAGAGAGGATGACAAGAACATCGACAACAGTGCCATCTAGCGGTGCTTAGCTATTACTGCACGAACATGACTTTAAATGCCCAATGAAGTCGAAAACCTGATTTGCCTATCTTTTGTATAGCTTTCCACACTATGAGGATGGAACTATACTATGAAATTGTGAAAATTATGATATTGCCCTTTTAGTGTAAGAGTTGTGTTTTAGCCTGCCTGTTGACACCACCAGGCGGTAAATTAGTTCATAGACCAATAAGAAAGAGAGTTCCAAACCTCTCTGCCAATAACAGCTAGTTTTCAGTTTGTCCCTCCCCACTCAGACCACTCCCAGACAGTCCTAGCTAAATTCTTGCTAAAGAAATTGCTCTTTGCTAAGAAGCTATTATTTCATTTTTGCCATTTTAATTGAAAACAATCACAGGAAGGTACTTAATTGTTACCCAGAAATAATTTGATATTGAGATAAAACAGCTGCATTGGACCTTTACATTTGTTCCAGTCATGATGGAGTAAAGTTTTCCTACACTGTTTTTCAAGTTAATTAGCTGGAAATTATGTGGCCTGTTAATGGTCAATATGCCCCTCTGGAGGTAGTGCACAACACTCACCCGTCAGATACCCTGGAAAAACTCCTGGAAAAACTCCTGGAAAAACTCCTGGCCCTGGGGAGGATGAAAACATTCAACCTTTACACAGACGAAGGGACAACAACTGTGATTGGACAGAAACTGACAGGGCTGAGCTGTCAGTCTGTAAGGTTGCATATTACAAGACTTTGCATCTGTCATTAAAAATATACTCGTTCAGTATGAAACCAAATGTTATTTGTCAAACGTGCCGAATACAACAGGTGTAGACCTTACAGTGAAATGCTTTCTTACAAGCCCTTAACCAATAATACAGTTTTAAGAATATCCCTAAAAAGTAAGAGATAAGAATAACAAATAATTAATAATTAAAGAGCAGCAGTAAAATAACAATAGCGAGGCTATATGCAGGGAGTTCCGGTGTCGAGGTAATTTAGGTAATTATGTACATGTAGGTAGAGTTATTAAAGTGGCTATGCATAGATAATAACAGAGAGCAGCAGCAGCGTGGGGGGGCGGAGGGGGCGGGGGGGGGGGGGGGCGTTCAATGCAAGTAGTCTGGGTAGCCATTTAATTAGCTGTTCAGGAGTATTATAGAAAATGGGGTAGAAGCTGTTTAGAAGCCTCTTGGACCCACACTTGGAGCTCTGGTACCGCTTGCCGTGCGTAGCAGAGAGAAAAGTCTGACTAGGGTGGCTGGAGTCTTTGACAATTTTTAGGCCTTCCTCTGACACCGCCTGGTATAGAGGTCCTGGACAGCAGGAAGCTTGGCCCCGGTGATGTACGGGCCGTATGCATTACCCTCTGGAGTACCTTGCGGTCGGAGGCCGAGCAGTTGCCGTACCAGGCAGTGATGCAACCCATCAGGATGCTCACGATGGGCAGCTGTAAAACCTTTTGAGGATCTGAGGACCATGCCAAATCTTTTCAGCCTCCTGAGGGGAATAGGTTCTGTCGTGACCTCTTCACGACTGTCTTGGGTGCATGGACCATGTTAGTTTTTGGTGATGTGGACACCAAGGAACTTGAAGCTCTCAACCTGCTCCACTACAGCCCGTCGATGTTAATTGGGGGCGTGCTTGGTTCTCCTTTCCTGTAGTCCACAATCATCTCCTTAGTCTTGATCATGTTGAGGGAGAGGTTGTTGTCCTTGCACCACACGGCCAGGTCTCTGACCTCCTCCCTAAGGCTGTCTCATCGTTGTCGGTGATCAGGCCTACCACTGTTGTGTCATCAGCAAACTTAATGATGGTGTAGGAGTTGTGCCTGGCCGTGAGTGAACAGGGAGTACAGGAGGGGACTCCTTGGCCCTCCTATGTTGATGTCACGACTTCCACCGAAGTTGTTCCCTCTCCTTGTTCGGGCGGCGTTCGGCGGTCGACGTCACCGGCTTTCTAGCTCCCACGATCCATGTTAATTTTTCCTTTTGTTTTGTCTGTTTACATACCTGGTTCCCATCTTATAATTATGTTCCTTATTTAACCCTCTGGTTTCCCTTTCTGTTTTGTGCGTAATTGTCTTTCGTGTGTTGGAGTTCGATGTCCTGTTTTGTCCTTGTTTTTATACGGGATTTTTGTTACGCTCTTGTATTGAGTAATACAGTGTTTTTTACTCTTACCTGTGTCCTGCGCCTGACTCCTTCGCTATATTCTAGATAGACTCTGACAGTTGAACATAATACAAAACGGCTCTCTATCCTTCATGTGGGATGTGTACAAACTCACTAAAAGTGGCAGTAATAAAGCCTCTCTTGAAAAAGCCAAACCTTGAACCAGAAAATATAAAAACTATCGGCCTATATCGAATCTTCCATTCCTCTCAATTTTTTTTGAAAAAGCTGTTGCTAAGCAACTCACTGCCTTCCTGAAGACAAACAATGTATAACGAAATGATTCAGTCTGGTTTTAGACCCCATCATAGCACTGAGACTGCACTTGTGAAGGTGGTAAATTACCTTTTAATGGCGTCAGACCGAGGCTCTGCATCTGTCCTCGTGCTCCTAGACCTAGTGCTACCTTTTAATACCATCGATCACCACATTATTTTGGAGAGATTGGAAACCCAAACTGGTCTACACAGACAAGTTCTGGCCTGGTTTAGATCTTATCTGTCGGAAAGATATCAGTTTGTCTCTGTGAATGGTTTGTCCTCTGAAAAATCAACTGTAAATTTCGGTGTTCCTCAAGGTTCCGTTTTAGGACCACTATTGTTTCACTATATATTTTACCTCTTTTGGGATGTCATTCGAAAACATAATGTTAACTTTCACTGCTATGCGGATGACACACAGCTGTACATTTCAATGAAACATGGTGAAACCCCAAAATTGCCCTCGCTAGAAGCATGTGTTTCAGACATAAGGAAGTGGATGGCTGCAAACGTTCTACTTTTAAACTCAGACAAAACAGAGATGCTTGTTCTAGGTCCCAAGAAACAAAGAGATCTTTTGTTGAATCTGACAATTAATCTTGATGGTTGTAAAGTCATCTCAAATAAAAATGTGAAGGACCTCGGCGTTACTCTGGCCCCTAATCTCTCTTTTGACAAACATATCAAGACTGTTTCAAGGACAGCTTTTTTCCATCTACGTAACTTTGCAAAAATCAGAAACTTTCTGTCCAAAAATGATGCAGAAAAATTAATCCATGCTTTTGTTACTTCTAGGTTAGACTACTGCAATGCTCTACTTTCCGGCTACCCGGATAAAGCACTAAATAAACTTCAGTTAGTGCTAAATACGGCTGCTAGAATCCTGACTAGAACCCCAAAATTTGATCATATTACTCCAGTGCTAGCCTCCCTACACTGGCTTCCTGTTAAGGCAAGTGCTGATTTCAAGGTTTTACTGCTAACCTACAAAGCATTACATGGGCTTGCTCCTACCGATCTTTCCGATTTGGTCTTGCCGTACATACCTACACGTACGGTACGGTCWCAAGACGCAGGCCTCCTAATTGTCCCTAGAATATCTAAGCAAACAGCTGGAGGCAGGGCTTTCTCCTATAGAGCTCCATTTTTATGGAATGGTCTGCCTACCCATGTGAGAGACGCAGACTCGGTCTCAACATTTAAGTCTTTACTGAAGACTTATCTCTTCAGTAGGTCATATGATTGAGTGTAGTCTGGCACAGGAGTGTGAAGGTGAACGGAAAGGCTCTGGAGCAACGAACCGCCCTTGCTGTCTCTGCCTGGCCGGTTCCCCTCTCTCCACTGGGATTCTCTGCCTCTAACCCTATTACAGGGGCTGAGTCACTGGCTTACTGGTGCTCTTTCATGCTGTCCCTAGGAGGGGTGTGTCACTTGAGTGGGTTGACCCCCTTGGGTTGTGCCGTGGGTTGACCCCCTTGGGTTGTGCCGTGGCGGAGATCTTTGTGGGCTATACTTGGCCTTTTCTCAGGATGGTAAGTTGGTGGTTGAAGATATCCCTCTAGTGGTGTGGGGGCTGTGCTTTGGTAAAGTGGGTGGGGTTATATCCTTCCTGTTTGGCCCTGTCCGGGGGTATCATTGGATGGGGCCACAGTGTCTCCTGACCCCTCCTGTCTCAGCCTCCAGTATTTATGCTGCAGTAGTTTATGTGTCGGGGGGCTAGGGTCAGTTTGTTATATCTGGAGTACTTCTGTCCTGTGTGAATTGAAGTATGCTCTCTCTAATTCTCTCTTTCTTTCTCTCTCTCGGAGGATCTGAGCCCTAGGACCATGCCTCAGGACTACCTGGTATGATGACTCCTTGCTGTCCCCAGTCCACCTGGCCGTGCTGCTGCTCCAGTTTCAACTGTTCTGCCTGCGGCTATGGAACCCTGACCTGTTCACCGAACGTGCTACCTGTCCCAGACCTGCTGTTTTCAACTCTCTAGAGACCGCAGGAGCGGTAGAGATACTCTTAAGAGAGAGATGTTGCCGTCGAGCTGTGGTTGTTCATCGTAAGGGTCTCTAGGGCTTTCTGCATATGCTTGGGTTTGTCTACTCGGCGATGCTTGCTTTCAGGCTTGTCTGCTCAAGGCTGTGGTTGTTGAGTGGTGCTAAGGGGGTGCGGCGTGTCCTCTGGATGGTGGTCTGCAGCTATGGTTTTAACTAGTTTTCAGCGATGTTTTTATTTCAGTGGCGTTCTGGCCTGAGGCTATGTTCTGCTCTCTAGGCTTCCTGCAGCTCTGTGGTTTTGAACTATGAACTTCCATATAAAACATCTCGTGCGAGGGTAAATTCTTACTTTAATTGTTTTCAAGTACATTTAGCTGTTAACGACTTGCAATGATTTTGCATGATACTTGAGAATAACAGTTAAGACTGGTTTGTTGTAATGTTTGTAAGTCTCTGTACTTGTATATTCATGTGGAGGGTTACACGCTAATTTCTTTGATTAGGAAATGTTACCTGATGAAGAAATGCTGTTGTAAACTTAACTCTGTGCTTTTGTCTAAAATGTAATGAATGTAGCCTACAGACGACAAATAAACCATTTAATTGTTTCTGCATATACATTGCTTGAGAATTGGTTGCATTTATTGCAAGAGTGTATATGGTTTGGTTGAATTATTCAATAGTCTAATATGTTTTAAGAAAGAACGTTTATGTCATTGTTGAATAGTTTTTGTGCTTTTACTGGCTAGCGGTACTATGATATTTACGGTCAATTTTGAGCTGTGGACAAGAATGTGCGCTGTTGCGACGCCACAAGGAAAGCTAAGGCAAGGATGTAACGTGAATTGAAAAGTAGGATTTTCTTTTGCACCCCGCTCCTCAGACTCTCCTATCTGTTGTTATGGAATAGGCCAAAGAGAGCTAGAGGGTGTGAGTAATGACCAGTAAATAGATCTATACTTGCTGACATTCCTGCTATTTGCACTGTCACCCTGACATTTGCTGTGATCAACGTAGAGAAAGATCCTGCTTGTCAAGGACTTTTCACATTCAATTATAGAGACGGAGAGAGCTAGAGCGAGAGTCGGAGAGAGCGAGAGGAGAGAGAGAGAGAGAGGAGGAGAGAGAGAAGGAGAAGAGAGGAGAGAGAGGAGAGAGAGAGAGAGAGAGAGAGAGAGAGAGAGAGTAAGAGAGAGAGAGAGAGGAGAGAGAGAGAGAGAGAGAGGAGGAAGCATGGTAATGTTCTGTACAATTAGAGAGAGATGAAAAACGAGAAGAGCTAGAGCTAGAGAGAACTAGAGCTGAGAGAGAGAGCTAGAGAGAGAGAGAGAGAGAACAGAGCTAGAGCTAGAGCTAGAGAGAGAGAGAGAGAGAGAGAGAGAGAGAGAGAGAGAGAGAGAGAGAGAGAGAGAGAGAGAGAGAGAGAGAGACAGAGAGGAGAGAGAGCAGAGAGAGATAGAGTAGAGAGAGAGAGAGAGAGAAGAGAGAGAGAGAGAGCGAGAGAGAGAGAGAGAGAGAGAGAGATGAGAGAGGAGAGAGGAGTAG
>NC_036867.1:173328-176353 GCF_002910315.2 Salvelinus sp. IW2-2015
AGAGAGAGAGAGAGAGAGAGAGAGAGAGAGAGAAGGAACGAGAGAAAGAAACTGCCATTTGCTTTTCATTGTCAGTTCTTGTGATCTCAAGCACACGAGTTATAGTTCATGGTGTCCCTGAGAATGTCGAGTCCAGAAAGAAGTTTAATAAGAAACTTTGGAGCAGAGAAAAGCAATATGAACTTTTGACTGAATGTCTCTCCGCTATTCCAGTCAGCATTTGACAAACTCTGTCCATGAAATAATAACTTTTACTTCTTACTCTCGCTTTCCCCATTTTCATTTTCTTGCTTGTTCTGATATTGTGTGTGTGCGTCATGTGTGTGTGTTATCTACGGGTGTAACGATTCTCGTCTGGTGAAGGAGAAGAGGACCAAAATGCAGCGTAGTAAGTGTTCGTCATAATTTAATTGAAAACTGAACACTACACAAAATAACAACGAGGAGAAAACGAAACAGTTCTGCAAGGTGAACAGACACTACACAGAAAATAAACACCCACAACCAAAATGGKGAAAACAGGCTACCTAAGTATGATTCTCAATCAGAGACAAYSATCGACAGCTGCCTCTGATTGAGAACCATACCAGGCCAAACACAGAAATATAACAACATAGAAAAAAGAACATAGACTACCCACCCCAACTTACGCCCTGACCAACCTAACACAAAGACATAAAAAAGGAACCAAGGTCAGAACGTGACAACGGGTCTCTGTTCACACAAAGCGGCATGAGCCAGGCTGGACCCAGCTGTAACTCACTGGGCTCATCAGACACCGCCTCCTGACCCAAAGACCACTGGGAAATGAAGTTCTGGACTAGATTAACACAAATACACAGTGGTGGAAAAAGTACTAAATTCTCATACTTGAGTAAAAGTAAAGATACATTAATAGAAAATGACTCAAGTAAAAGTGAGTCACCCAGTAAAATACTACTTGAGTAAAAGTCTAAAAGTACCTAAGTATCAAAAGTAAATGCATTTGCTAAAATATACTTAAGTATCAAAAGTAAAGGTACAAATCATTTTTTTAAATCCTTACATGAAGCAAATCATCCAACAATTCTATTGTTTTTTATTTATTTACGGATACTCATACATCATTTACAAACAAAGCATTTGTGTTTAGTGAGTCCGCCAGATCAGAGGCAGCAAGCATTTGTGTTTAGTGAGTCCGCAGATCAGAGGCAGCAAGCATTTGTGTTTAGTGAGTCCGCCAGATCAGAGGCAGCAAGCATTTGTGTTTAGTGAGTCCACCAGATCAGAGGCAGCAAGCATTTGTGTTTAGTGAGTCCACCAGATCAGAGGCAGCAAGGATGACCAGAGATGTTCTCTTTCATTAGTGCCTGAATTTGACCATTTTCCTGTCCTATTAAACATTCAAAATGTAACGAGTACTTTTGGGTATCAGGGAATGGAGTAAAAAGTACATTATTTACTTTAGGAATGTAGTGAAGTAAAAGTTGTCAAAAATATAAATAGTAAAGTAAAGTACAGATGCCCCCAAAAACTACTTAAGTAGTACTTTAAATTATTTTTTACTTAATTACTTTACACCACTGCAAATACACATACCTCCAGATATCCAGACTGATGCACAACAAAAATGAGAAAAATGTCCAAGCAAGGCACACACACTAAACTTATTTCCTCATATATCTCTACTACATTTCACAATGAAAAACCTGTAGTGTAGAAATGCAATCAGTGCTATTCTGGCTGGGTTGCTGACCTGATCTGGGCCATCATCTGGTGGGACAGGTGAAGCAGACAGATGACAGTGTTCTTGACGACTCCTTTCCCCATAAAGGACATAAAGTTACGTAGAACGACGAGATCACCTGGAGGATGACAACAAGGGTCAATATTATTCCCAATATGAAACCTATTCAGAGACGTGGATTCCGAACCAACATGACCCTGAACAGCTTCTACTCCCAAGCTATTAGACTGATAAATAGTTAACCAAATAGCTACCTGATTTGACCCTTTTTGCACTAATGTTTTTGACTCATCACACACGCTGCTGTTACTGTTGACCATATGTCACTTTATTCCTAATTATATGTACATATCTACCTCAATTACCTTGTACCCCTGCACATCAACTCAGTACTGGTACCCCGTGTATATAGCCAAGTTATCATTGACTCAGTTATAGTATCCTGTGTATATAGCCTAGTTATTGTTACTCAGTACTGGTACCCAGTGTATATAGCCAAGTTATTACCTCGTACCCCTGCACATCAACTCTACTGGTACCCCGTGTTTATAGCCAAGTTATTACATTGTACCCCTGCACATTGACTCAGTACTGGTACCCCTGTATTTATAGCCATGCTATTACCTCGTACCCCTGCACATTAACTCTACTGGTACCCCGTGTTTATAGCCAAGTTATTACCTCGTACCCCTGCACATCAACTCTACTGGTACCCTGTGTATATAGCCATGTTATTACCTCGTACCCCTGCACATCAACTCTACTGGTACCCCGTGTTTATAGCCATGTTATTACCTCGTACCCCTGCACATCAACTCTACTGGTATCCTGTGTTTATAGCCAAGGTATTACCTCGTACCCCTGCACATCAACTCTACTGGTACACCGTGTTTATAGCCAAGGTATTACCTCGTACCCCTGCACATTGACTCTACTGGTACCCCGTGTTTATAGCCAAGTTATTACCTCGTACCCCTGCACATCAACTCTACTGGTACCCTGTGTATATAGCCAAGTTATTACCTCGTACCCCTGCACATTAACTCTACTGGTACCCTGTATTTATAGCCAAGTTATTACCTCGTACCCCTGCACATCAACTCTACTGGTACCCTGTGTTCCATCCGTTGACATCTTTCTCCCACCTACCTGTTCACCGCATGCCCTACTACTGTCTCCGCATCCTTACTGCTGTCTCTCCCATTCCCTCACCGCCTGTCTCTCCCATGTTCGATTATCGCCTGTTTCTTCCCATCCCTCACTCCTGTCTCTTCCATGCCTCAGCGCTGTTCCCCATCT
>NC_036867.1:177052-184482 GCF_002910315.2 Salvelinus sp. IW2-2015
GGTAATGTAACCCCGGCTGTATTAGCCAAGTTATTATACCTCGTACCCCTGCACAGATTAATCTCAACTTACCCCTTGTTGTTATAGCCAAGTTATACCTCGTACCCCTGCACATTACTCAGTACTGGTACCCCTGTTATACCAAGTTATTACCTCGTACCCCTGCACATCAACTAGTACTGGTACCCCGTGTTATAGCCAAGTTATTACCTCGTACCCTGCACTTAACTCAGTACTGGTACCCCGTGTGTAGTTGGGTGGTGGGGGAGACACAGGTGAGGGGTAGGGGAGACACAGGTGAGGGGTGAGGGAGACAGGGGGTGAGAGGCCAAAGCTTGGGCTCATCAATCAATCCCATTTATTTTATAAAGCTCTTTTCACATCAGCAGATGTCACAAAGTTCTATACAGAAACCCAGCCTAAAACCCCAAACAGCAAGCAACACAGAAGCACGGTGGCTAGTAAAAAAACCTCGAAAGACAAGATCCTAGGAAAAAACCTAGAGAGAAACCAGGCTCTGAGCGGGTGGCCAGTCCTCTTCTAGCTGTGCCTGGTGGAGATTATGAGAGTCCATGGCCATTAAGGCCAGACCGTACTCTTCTGTATTAAGTTAGGTTGTACTGGAGAAATGCAAGGTATATCCTAGTGTGAGAGGTGCTGTTTCTCCAGACTGTCCCAGGCTATGCCAGACTAGGTTTGCTGTGCTCTGTTTTCTCATGCTGAACTAAGCTACACTGAGCACTACTTTGCTTAGCTGAACAAAACCGTACTCTGCTGTTGGCTATGGCTAGAAACAGATGGAACCAGATGGAACCAGGTGGAACCAGATGGAACCAGCTGGGAGGACATCTTACCATGTTGTTGTCTACATATTATTAAATCAATAACCAACTGCATTTATTCATGTTTAGTAGGAGATTTTGGTTTGATTTAATTAATTCCACAGGTATTTTATCCGTCATAATTTCCAGAGGGCTGATCATTCAAAACATCTAATTAATTCCACAGGTATTTATAGAGGGCTGATAATTCAAAACATTTAATTAATTCCACAGGTATTTTATCCCTCATAATTTCTAGGGGGCTGATAATTCAAAACATCTATTTAATTCCACAGGTATTTTATCCCTCATAATTTCCAGAGGGCTGATAATTCAAAACATCTAATTAATTCCACAGGTATTTTATCCCTCATAATTTCTAGAGGGCTGATAATTCAATACATCTAATTAATTCCGCAGGTATTTTTTGTACTTAGACTCATTTCTGGAGGCCGCAGACTCCATCTGGCCCAAACTGCAAGGAGAGAGCTTTGGGGAGAACACACACCCCCATCAGTCTGCTGGGTGCAGAGAGACTGGGGCTCCATGCCAGTGTGAGCTCCAGCCGGGATGGGCCGCGAGGCTGACCATGCCCAGCAGAGTTCTTTCTAGGCTGGGGAGGCCATAGAAGTGTGGGCACCTGCACACACCAGCAGGTACTGGGGCAACCGCACCGCCAGCTGGCTTTCAAAGAGCCCTGCCAACACCAAGCATAACCTGGAGGGTAGGAGAGAGAAGAGACGCAGGGAGGGAGGGAGGAGGAGAAAGAGGGAAGAGTAAGAGGAAGAGAGAGGAGTAGGAGGGAAAACAGAGAAAATAAGAGTGAGGGAGAGAGAGTGTGTGAGAATGAGGAAGGTGGACAGGAGCAACTATGACCATCTTTAATCAGGTTATCATCAAGGAAAAGGTCCAGCATTATTACCATCTATATCCAGGTTAACATCAAGGAAAAAGTCCAGAAATATTACCATCTACAATCAGGTTAACATCAAGGAAAAAGTCCAGAAATATTACCATCTAGTCCTTCTGGCGGCGACAGGTCGGGCTGACCAAAAGATGCCCAGGCACACAGTAGACGTTCTTTGCTGCGTAGCCTGGACAGAGGCTCATCGAGAGAGATGTGGTGCACCTGGCGACGACACCACAGTTATGCTTCGTCGGGCTCGGTGTCGCAATTCTAAACCTGCCGACCACCAAAGCCACTGGGCTTTGTCAGGAAGAGCCGCGCTCTTAATTGGCCTACACAAACACGCACATAAAGTCTCATCAACCTGGGAGAGGGGGAAGGTAAGTTGGAATAAGAAATGAAAAGAGATCGAACAGGAAAGCCGGCGGGGGCAGGGCAGCGCGAAGATGAAAGGAGGCGGAACCGTAAGAATAAGAGGAAGAAGAGAAAGCGGAGTAGGGATGGAAATCTAACACGATAAAAAATAAGAGTCCCGAGGGGAAGATGGAGGAGACGATGGGTGACTGAGAAATGAGAAGAATATTTAGGTTTTGAAGAGTGACAGGCAGCAAACTAAATGGACAACCATCTTATATTATATTCTTAGGATTAAAATTGCATACAAAGGAAATAGGAATACCCCAGACAATTAATTAACACTATATCTTTATATCCATGCAGTTAACAATCCAAAGGATATTTACAGATACCAGAAATCTAATTACGCCATCTACAGATCTAGGAACATTAAGGAATCAAAAAATCCAAAGGAATATTAACACATCCCTTCACCAATTCAGTTGTTAACATCAATGAAAATAAGTTCTCAGAAAATTCCACTTACCTATCTACGAATCGAGTTGGAACATCACAAGAGAAAAAGTTCCAGAAATATTAGCGCAGCTCTATCAAAATCAGGCTGTTAACATCAAGGTAAAAAGTCAACACAGAACTCATTACACAAATCTAGCAATCATAAGTTAAACTATCAGCGTGAAAATAGTTCCAGAAAATTATTTACCCTCTACAATTCAGTAGTTAAACATCAAAGGTGTATAAAAAGATACACAGAAACCATACCATCTACAATCAGGTATAACATCAAGAAAAAGTCCAGAATATAATATACCACTTATGATTCAGCTTAACATCTAGAAAAATCCAGAAAAATATAACCATCATACCCAATCAGTCTTTAACACATCCCAAGAACATATACCAGATTAATTATCATCTACAATACAAGTTAAACATCAACACACACGGACAAAAAAACTCCTCTGAGAAAAATATTTACCTATTTCGAGGTAATCAGCAGTTAAAGACAGTCAAGGAGAAAAGTCACAAAATAATTACCAATCTAATAATCACAAGTTCTGAGACATCAACTATGCGAAGAAAGTTCCAGAGAAGTACTTACGGCATCTAACATCAGAGTTAAGCATCTAGCAAAGAAGGTCACGATTATTAATTACCGAGTCTATCAAAGTCAGAGATAACAACGAAGGGAAAAAGTCCAAAAAGTGGGAATTGACATCTTATTATCTATGGTTCATCACACTCAGAGGAATGTGTATACAACCGTGTGGGGAAGCAGCGCTGTCTAGTTGGTGCTAATAAGTTCGAGTGGTGTGTGCAACCTGTACGCTTAGCTGTATTCTTGTACTAAGCAGGAAGATTGGAAAGATCTGAACAGGAATTTTAACTACACGGTTTATAATTAAAGCAGAATAATAGCTCACGCAGCGTATCCAGGATTGAGTCTGAGGTTCTGTATTCACAGATCACGTTAAGATAGCATGCATCATCCCCCCCTCTAATCGGTCCGAAACCTCAACAGCCTCTAGTTTTGCATCGTAGTCTATAGAACATACGAGCCGCAGGGTGGGGATCGAGTCATAGGAGCGCACCTGAACAACGAAACTCAGTATTAGATGAGAAGGTGTCATAATACTCTATAGACAACAACACAGGTTTGATGAGAGGTCATAATTACTCTATAGACAAACTACGTCTAGTCTTGATGATCATAATACTCTACTAGACAATCTATTACTCAGTTTCTTCTGATCGAGTCATATTACTCTACATAATCAACCACTTCAGTTCCTATGTATTGATGTCATTAGACAACAATTCCATGTCTTGTATGTCATATGATCAACATACTCAGTTTGCCACAGTGGCATTATTAGCTTCTGGTATTATATCGATATGAGACAACACAGATAAGTTGAGATGGAGGTCAATAGGTTACGACTTAACATATCAGTGGATATCTTTGATCAAGTCATCACTTTACTCTATAGACAATCTTAAACACAGTTTATGAGCTTCCATCCATTTACTTCTATTATTCACTCAATCATACACAGTTGTTGATAGAAGTCATTATACAACTAGAAGACAACAGTTTTGAGTGAGTACATAGTGACTGTATGAGAGCAACCCCACAACAGTTAAGCAGTGAGTCTACATACCAACTAATTAGCACACAGATTATACGACATGCATATGAGCATACATATAAGAACACAACAAACACAGTTTGATGAGTTTCATAATACCTCCGGTGTTGTAATTAAGATCTAACACGAGACACAAGTGCTAGGCGATTCTATTGGATAGCTGCGTTATCTATACGAACACACACTACAACACACGTGATGCACGTCAAATTATACTTTCCTTATTAGGACAACACGAATTTGTATGAAATGCGAGTAGAGCACCTACCTTATTACGACAATCTAATCTCACACGTCTTTTGATCTGTGAGTCATCAACCCTACACTAGACAACAACCTAGGTGTTGACGTGGAGTCATATACTTCACTCTAAGACAACAACGCCAGGGGGTGATTAGATGAATGTCATTAGGACGAAAACAACAAACAGTTTGAGTGGGAATTGTTCACTTTCATATTACAATCTATAACATAACAACACATGGGCATATTTGAATGAAAGTCAGTAGTACTGCTACCAATCAACAACTGCAGTATGATGAAGATCATAACGCTAATAAGACGAACAGACACCAGTTGATGAGATGCTTTAGTATTTTCTTTTATCGAAAAAGTCATTACTTTTGTGATAACTATTTTGCGTAGATTGTGTTGTGTGAAAAAAGAGGTGTGTGTGATGATAGATAGTGTGTGTAGTCGCTGATTGTTTGAAAACAGGAGGCAATTATGTTGTGTAAATTATTAATTGTAAAAAGGTTTGATGGAGAATCGGCCTGTAAAGAGGGGTCGGAAATGCGGTGGGGGGAACTTTCAATAATTTAAAGTTTAATCATTTATTAATAGTTTTCAAAAAACCTAAATTTATCAAGTGACCATCGGGATCGCTTCTAGGAATGGCGGCGTATATTTAAAGTTGAATTCTTTGTAATTGTATGGGATTAAGATAGTCGGATAGTGGTTTGTGTGTGTTGTGAATGAGTGTGAGAGCATGGTTCAATGTGTGTGATGATGGGATGTAGATGTTGTAACTGTGTGATGTGATATTTTGGGATGTGTGTGTGACTGTGCGGTTAAATAGTGTGATGTATAGCGGGGAGGAGTGTGGAACGTAGTGTATAATGTGTGTCGTCTATGGCGTGGTGTATGCCCATGTGGTTGTAGTTGGCCTGTCTGAGATGATGCTGGTGACATCGCGGTGTGTGTTTGGTGGGTGGTCCTATGTGTGTGGATGAATGTGGGTTGTTATGTGGGATAGTGGGGGAAAAGGTTTGTATGTAAGAATAGTGGGCCGGAATGGGTAGTGATGTGTGTGTGGGTTGTATGTGTTTTTGTGTCTGTGGTGATGTGTGTGTTGTTATTGTTTGTGTGTGTTTGTGTGTGGATTGTTAGTGTGTGCTGGTGTGTATTGTTCTGTTTGACCTCGTATCCGTCCGGATTTAGGGTGATTGGACGCGGGGGCGGTAAAACCTTGTGCCTAAACAGGCAGTTGTCTGCGGTCACACATACCTTGGCAATAGGAAACAACAGTGGTTTGCATAACAAATGACTTTTCCTTACCTCCCAGATAAGCAGCAGCAGGTTACAGCTGGCTATGCGTGGTCTCGCCAATAAAAGCAGACGGTACCGATTCGAGAAGAGCAGGCCAGTCGAGTGTGTGCACGTGCTGATAGGTACGAATTACGGTGTCTAGTCTTGAGTGTAGTGAATGATTGATTTCGACACGACGCTGTCGCACTAGTGAGTAAGAATGACTATAATGTTGAGGAAGGCCCTCGTTTGTTCATGTATTCTCTACATATTGAGCGGGTAGTACCATTTTGCTCTGAATGCTGGGCCATCGTCTCACAATCAGTCTCTGCCCTGACTCGACAGGCGTGTGGCGGCGATGAGCAAGGGCTCGGCGCAACCAAGACAGCACGTCCAGAAGTGTGCAGTTGAGTCTTCCGTGTGATGGACAACTGAGAGTCTAAGCATTTCACTACACTACACAATATCATGTATGCCTCTTAACACAATCCAGCAGGGTCTGAAACTCATGAATAATGCTTTCGTCGCTAGCGGGACTGCATTAAACAACAGCTTGACACCAGGGCGACTCGGTCAACTAAGATATTACCGAGCTGAATTCACAGGCCCTGCAAGTCAACAAGATATTACCACTAATTCTCAACAGGCCTTACGGAGATCAACTAAGATAATACCACGTTAAATTCACAGTGACCTCTGGGTCAACTAAGAATATTAACACTAAATTCACTAGGGTGCTCGTCCACTAGAGATATGACCACACCACTTTCAACAGGACATCGGTCAAAACTAAAGATATTACCATCGTATTACAGGCAATCGGTCACAACTAAGATATTCCACTAATATTCTAACAGCGTTGCAGCTCAGTCAACTATAGATATACCACTAAGTTTACACAGGCTCGTTCAACTAAGATATTACCACTAATTTCACAGGCTCTCTGTTCAACTAAGAATTAACCACTAAATTTCCACAGGCTCTGTTCAACTAAGATATACCATAATCTTCACAGCTCTGTCACATACTAAAATATTACTCACTAATTTTCACAGCCTGCAACTATATTACCACTAACTTCCACAGAACTCTGTCAACTAAGATATTCACCACTAATCACAGGCTCCGTCAAACTAAGAATTACCACTACTTCACAGGCTCTGTCAACTAAGATATTACCACTACATTTCACAGCGCGGTCAACTAAGGATATTAGCCACTAATTTCACAGGCTCTGTCAACTTAAGATATTACCACTAAATTCACAGGCTCGGTCAACTAAGGATATTACCACCTAATTCACAGGCTCGTCAACTACCAGCATCTATACCACTAATCACAGGCTCGATCAACTAGAATTACCACATAATTTCACAAAGGCTGACTCTGATCAAAACTTTAAGAGTATTTACCACTAATTTCACAGGCCTCTGTCAACTAAGATCATTACCGCACTAATTTCACAGGCTCTGTCATCTAAGATAATTACACTAATTTTCACAGTCACTCTGGCTCAACACTAATATTCATGACTTCTACTAATCTCATCAGTCCTTCGGTACAACTACACGACCATCCTATCTCACTTAATTCAGCTAGCTCTGTTCAACTAAGAGATTACCACGCGAACTGCACAGCTTCGTCGGAACTAGCATACTTACACATATG
>NC_036867.1:184507-198619 GCF_002910315.2 Salvelinus sp. IW2-2015
CATCAGGTTAAATCAAGGAAAAAAGTCCAGAATATTACCCATCTACAATCAGGTTAACATCAAGGAAAAAGTCCAGAAATATTACCATCTATAAACAGGTTAACATCAAGAAAAAGTCCAGAATATACCATCTACAATCAGGTTAACATCAAGGAAAAAGTCCAAGAATATTACCATCTACAATCAGGTTAACATCAAGGAAAAAGTCCAGAAATTTACCATCTATATTCAGCTTAACATCAAGGAAAAAAGTCCAGAAATATTACCATCTATATCAGCGTTAACATCAAGGAAAAAGTCGAAATATTACCATCCTAGAAACATATCGATGTGGGCAATCTCGAACGAGTCTGCATGGAACGCCAAGTCCATAAATACGGAAGAGGAGGAGCGGGCGATTGCACGTCTACATCCGGTTAGATCAAGGGGGCGGGGGTAAAAGATGTGGTCCAGGCGCGCAAAAAAAACTCATTATTTTTGCGGGATCTTTGTATGGTTATAGGAAGGGACAGGTCTGTGATGTATCAATATTATATCCCCTCTCCACTTGTGTGATCAATATGTATATTCCCCTCTCCACTGTGTATCATAAGATGTATATCCCCTTCTCCACTGTGTATCAGGGTGTTGTGTGTGTATATAGATGTAATTTGTTGTATAGGAACGTCCTGTATATTGGACTGATCGCAGACAAGGCAGACAGGCAAGAAAGCAGACAGGCAGACAAGCAGACAGGCAGACAGGCAGACATGAGCGCCAATCTATCAAGCTAGCAGAGTTCACGATCAAGGACAAGACAGTCACAGACAGGGACTGGTAACACAGTACCATACTTACTCATCAGGTTAACTCGAGCAGAGAATAGTTCCAGAATTTATCCATTCTTATCTGAATCCTAGTGTCTAACAGCATCTCACGCTATATATAATCCACCAACTCGTATGACCATACCTACTCCATGGCAAGGTTAATTCTACCTGCTAGGTATATATGTGCCAGAATTGATTGACCATCCTTTATTCAGGTTCACATCAAGGGATTATACATAGCCGTTGATAGCGTATCTGTGATCTATGGTGTTAAAGTGCGTGGGGGTGATGTGTCAATGCAGTATACGCTAAGCATTCTCGCACTACTGTGTTAGTGAGAGAATGTCGTACAGATTTTTAAACACATGCAGTTGTTATTATTAGTGGCGTTTATGCTACACCTATCACTCGCGCGCTGTGAGGTCCTGGTCTTAGTCTCAATAAATGTGTTCATGCTTTTAAACCATCGCATACCAGTCTTTGTGGACAAGCACATACAGCTGTTTGTATGTTAAAGCTACTAGACATAATCACACCTCGTATATCGCATCCTGAGTTCCATACGAACACTGCTATAGAGCATAAACTCAGTTTGTTATTGAGGTCATTAATTACCTACTGTACTGACTGACACAACACAGAATTATTGAATTTAAGATACATGAATAATAACGTCTTATCAGAGCATTATTGAACGTCTCTGAGTGAGTCTATATACACTCTACAACTAACTTACAGTTTTGATGCGTCACTATCTCTATAGTACAACAACTTCAGTTATTATGCATCGATGCATAGATCAATTATCACCCAGATTGATAGTGTCTCATAGACACACATTCCTCATCTTGATGACTTAAAATTTACCCCTCGTTTTCTTTAGGACATCAAAACTCAGTTTGGATGGTCACCACATATTACTATCTATTAGACAGCCAGTTCTGTAGTGAGTCAAATAATTACTTTTATACGACAACAACCACAAGTTGATGAGTCATATACTCTAATAGTACAACATCAGTCTCAAGATTTTGTATGAGTGCAGTAATACTCACTATATGGATCAACATGTATTGATGTGATTTCATTTTATACTCTTATTTAGACAACACACAAGTTTTTGAACTGAGAGCATATATCTCTAGGAGTAACAGTTTGATAGAGTCAAGTATACTCTTATACAGCATAACCAACTACATAGTTTTGGTGAATGAAGTCACATTTACTCTACTCGATTAACTAAAACTACTCAGGTTTTAAATAGAGTTTGGATAATTCATCTACCTATGATTCAAACATTCGGAGTTGATGCGTCATACCTAACTCGTATTATGACAACCAACGTTATGTATATGAGTGGCTATGAGGACCGTGCATATAACTTTAGGACCCAACTTCTGTGTCTTGGATGACGCTCAGATGCCTTACTCGGTATAGGGTACCAACCTCAAGCGTTCAGTTATGATGGATCAGGTAATCTATCGATACTCGCCACACATACCTAAACGCCTTCTTGTTATTGTACGAGTTTTAGACTGACCCAACACTTGTTATATTAGTGGCAGATTGGAGGTCAGTATAGCTCTACCTTTGTTCAACACGCTTCTCTGGCTCTTTAGATGAGTACCTATATACTCTACTAGTAACAACCAACTCTTGTCTAGTTTTTTAAAATAGAGTCATCAATTACTTCTTGTACGAACGAAACCCAGTTGATGATTGACTGCTTTAGTGATTTTCTGTTTAATCTTATGTTCATTACTTCGTGGAGTCTGATTCTCTTGTGTGGTTGCGTGTAGTTTTGAGTGTAGGCATCGTGTTGCTGGTTGTGATCCCATGTGTGGCTTTGTCGTTGCTGACTGGTGTCGTTTTGTGGATTGTGTGCTCGTGTGTTGCTCGTGTGTGTGTAGTGTGATATGTCTGTGTGTGTGTCAAGCATATTTTCTCGTGTGTGTGTGTTTGTCGTTCATGGTTGGTGCTGATTTGCTGTGTGTGTTGGTAATGTGTGTGGTGTGTGTGATTGTGCTAGCCTCGGGTGCCCTCTGTCATGTGTCGGATGTAGTGAGCACCCCACAAACATGATGTTTGCCACCCCTGTGTGTGTGTGTATGTGCTGTCGTGTTGTGTTGGTTAGTATGTGTGTGATGTGTGTGGGTATCTGTGCTCGCTCTGGCTGTGTGTGTGTGTGTATGTGTGTGTGTGTGGTGTGTGTGTGTTGTGTCAGTGGGTGTCTCTCTGTCGTGTCCCGTTGTCGTAAAATGCATGTATTAGTCGTAGTGTCTGTTGAGGTGTTGTATGTCGTGTGTAGTGTGTATGCTTGTGTTCGTGTGTTGTGGTTTGTGTGTCGTTCGCGGTACCACGATGCGCTACAGGCAGTATTTCTTACTACCGCAATAGTGAGATACCTGGATTTGCTTTGATCCCAAACTTGTGCCTAGGTCGCACTAACGGCTCCGCATGTATTAGCAGCAGTGCGTGGTACTTAGCGGTCTACGGATGGCAGGGTCTTGGCAAGCTTTAGTCTGGAGACCTGTCTATCCTATGCCTGCGTCTCGAAGCCTGATGTTCACCACGAGTGTATTAGTGTGTCGACTAGATGGGTAGTCTCGTTAGTTTTAACTCAGATTAGGACCTGTTCGTTGGTGTGTTTGTGTTGTAGCTCGTGAGGTTGGTTCCAGTGTATCTAGGCATGCCTATGAGGTGCGTATATGCCTGTCGTTCTTCTCTGCTGGAGTGATCCTTGTCGTGAGACATATGTGCGCACCCATTGTTTTTTCACAACCAAGTACTGTCTCTCACCCTGTATCTCTAGCGCGGTAGGCCTGACACATCCGCACCAAGCATGCTCATTGGTCCTGCCAGCAGCTGGAGTTGTCTACCTGTGCTGGCATGACGATACATAGATCACATCACACACTATTGCCTGATCGCGCTCTTGTCTAATCACATGAACTTGGACACTGGCTGTTTATTTCTACGCTGATTCGTCAATTGTAAGACAAGGTGACACAGTGGCCGTTCTGTCAACTGAAGTACCTTTCAAGGCGTTGGAATTGCTCCCATTTGAGCGACTAATTTTGCACGGACCCTCGGGTCAACTAACTATTGTGGAGTGACCGACCTTGAAATTTTCCATCTTAGTCGGATTCGTCGTGCAATCAACTAAGATATTTACGCCACTAAATTTAGCGTCAGTGTCGATCTGGGCATAACTGGACACGTTGATAATTTACCAATCTAATAACTGTCACTGGACTCCGGTTCCAAATATGCTAGATAAAATTTTATGTATCCATCTACAAATTTTACAGCTCGAGGCTCCGAAAGCTTCTCGGAATCACCTATGAGGATGAACCTTATTCATTAATTTTCATTGCCAGGCTGCTCTCGAGTCCATCTCGTATAGAAATGCATACCACTAGTCATTTCACAGGCCTACTGTAGGTTGCTAAAACGGAATGACTGAAATTTACACTCAATCTGATTCACAGGCTCTGGGTTCATACTGAAAGATACTAATTTCAACCAATCTATAATTTCAACGGAGTTGACTGTCAATACTAATAGCTTGTTCCTCATCTAAAATTTCAAACCAGGACTCTGTGTGCTAATTTGTAAGAGTAACTATACTCATCTCTTTGTGTCAAATGTTATCCCCGGGCTCATGTTTAACTAAATTGCACTAATATACGACCTTGTCCAATCATGCACAAAGGCCTATATTTGTTCTGATACAAACGACTCATTGGATTATTTTGAACGCACTTATATTTCACAGGCTCTGTCGAATCTATTGAAAATAACTATACACTATTATAATATTTCGACATCGGCTACTCGCGTCAACTAAATGTGATTAGTATATCACCTAATCTTCCGACAACTGTCTACTCTGTTCACCCCTAGATATTGACGGCTCGACTAAACCCGGTGTCACACGTGGCTATTATTCAGGCTCCTAGCTACTGTACTTAATATGAAGCTCTCTGCTACCCAGCTTATATTTCACCGTGCGGCCTTATCTGTGTTCAACTTAAAATTTTATTCATTTGTACTCTTTACTAACATTGTTGCGTAGGGTCTCGAGTCAACTAAGATATTTCATCCTCTACTAACTTACCCTTTCATTTATCCACAGGTTACATTCTCTTTTTGTGGTCCATAACTAAGATTGGTATACGCTACCTTAATTTCAGCTAGGCACTGTCAAACTAAGTAGAGCAGTATTCAACTGTTAAAGCGCACTTCACATCTCTGTTCCACTAGGCTGCTTATTGTTCAAGCAATCTTATCACTGTAAGTGCTAACTACCTAATTTATTTTCACGCAACTTCTTCTCTGCGATAAGGCATGTCCGACATCGTGTTGTTCAACTATACATGCATTTTATCACATCTAATTTCTACCTGGCATCTGCTTCTATGCTAATAGTACTGAGTCGTCCACACTGACTAATTTGACACCCAGCCAATACGGGTACTACTATAGAATTATTTATTCAACAGCTCACTAAACGGTGAATGTCCACAGCTCACTCTCTCTCTCCGGTGCATTCATAACGTAGTAATTACCACTATAATTTTATTAACCAGACGCTGGTGTTGCGATGACTATTAGAATGATATTGACTCTCACCAATGACACTTCAGCAGCTCTCTGCTATCAAACCTCAGAAAATCCTTATCTAACAGTCTTAATCCTATTGGTGATCTCACAAACTGAATTTTTGACATCCTGCCATCGTCCTCCATAACTGAAAAACCATATAATTCCCTTCCTCATCACATCAAGATTTCTCCATCAAAATCCTTGTGGGTGCATCTTTAAGTGTCATTAGCATTCATCCAAGGCATGATGTCCACTCTCAAGAACTCTCTCACAAGATCCCTCCTTTTATGATAGTGCTCATTACTATAAAGATTACTATTATATGATGACCTACATAAGAATATCTATCAAGGCTCTCTTCTCCGTCCAAAAACTGATTACTGCGAAAGCCCACGAATTGTCCATTTCCAGTTTCAGGCTTAATCGATGTCTTTTACATTTTCTCAATATAGTTGTTTCATGTGTGAGTATATGGAGGTTGAGCTGGTATGTGCATGGTTCTGGAAATTAAGTCAAACTACAATTGATGGGTGCCAAGAACTCAACATTCTATTTCAAATGCTTTATAGTCCATAAATGATAAGCAGAGAGAGCAATCATACCACCGGCCTTAAATAGCACCTCTAGGCTAAGAACCAGACGCAAAGCTATGTATCCCATCACCGGTCTGTGACTTGCGTTATCGCTGTCTGTTCAGGCTGGATGTTGGGTACTTTGACCTCCATCGAGTTCGGAAAATTCTGTCCCTAACCAGAATTGCCGTACCGCTAAATCAGTTTGGGTTGGTTGTATAGAATATTCGTATTCAGCCACGTGCCAGCTTTGGCTTTGGATCTCAATTTCTTGAACGCACCTCCTTCCCAATATATGTGTGTCACAAACCCATTTAAAAAAATGATACCTTGTTTCAAACAACCGTCTGATGCTCTGTGAAGAAATAATTTTAAAGAAGCTAAACAAGAGTGATAAAACTAATGAATTAGCGCATATAACCTAGGCGTTATAAAAAAAGGACTGCAGACTAAGCAACAAGTGAAGCAGA
Organism: Salvelinus sp. IW2-2015; assembly: GCF_002910315.2. NCBI lineage: Eukaryota > Metazoa > Chordata > Actinopteri > Salmoniformes > Salmonidae > Salvelinus > Salvelinus sp. IW2-2015. The sequence goes on from NC_036867.1 coordinate 190,967, forward strand.
GTTATTGATCATTTGAGAGCGAAAGAAAAGTGAGTTTGTCGTGCCAACTCTCATCATTAAGTGGAGCCTGCGTTCAGATCATCATTCCCACACCTAAGGAAGCGACTAGTAGTGACCCTACAGGGCAGGTCATAAATTATGTAGCAAATTATGAACACGTGTGGTGAGATGATAGTTGTGGTAGCACAGGTACTCCACAATTAAGCTTTATGACGGGCGCTTATGAAACAAATATTCTGTGGTCTAGTATATTTTAGTTTAGATTTACATGTGAGTTTGTGGCTGGTGAATTGTTCCTCGCCCGTGTGAACCGAACTGTATTTGAGTGGATACCCCAACGATAATAGTTGTAAGTTCGTCCTCAAGTCGTGAAACGTTACTACAGTGCTCACGTTGTAGACCCAGAATACTTGTAACCTCTAAACTGTACAACATTAATGGCATTTATTCGAATTTAGTTTGTTGTCAATGAATCCCAGGGCAGTGTGCATCGCTCGGTTAAACTGTGTGTAAACACAGATTTACTAATATGATTGTGACATCACGTGAATCTTACTCCTCAGTCTGTTGCAAGTAATGAGTTTAAGGCCTGTGTGTGTTAGTGAGAGAGTTGTTGGTTGTGGAACGCTAGCCCTCTCAGAGCAGTGTGAGATAGTGGTTTGTGCTATGGAAATGGATTGTGTTGTGAATAACCCTGAGCAGGATGTGCTGATAGGAGTGGTGTGGGGGTGTGCCTGTCTGCCCAGACGTGACTCAGGGAGGGGTTTGCATACACACACATGAACACCACACACCACACACACACACACACACACACCACACACACCACACACACACCACACCACACACACCACAACACACACACACACACTCACACACACACACACACAACACACAGCACACCACACACGCACACACACGCACACACACACACACATAAGAATGGATGATCTTGATGGTGCTGGGTCTGTCACCGTCATGTTGCCATTTAGATTTCACTGTATGTTACGCCGAGACGCTTCTAAACTGGGTCATTACTGTTTCTGTGATACATTAACAAGAAGCCGCAATCACTGTAATCATTATGGCTCTATTCCCGCTAGGCGTTAAGATGCGCGTAGGGTTAAACACCACATTGGTTAGCATTTCGTCATTAAAACTGTTGCACTGGCATTTCCAGCCTTTAACGCCAGGTTCGGCAATTTACCTGCTTATATCAGCTCGCTTGCACAGATAAGCGGTGTGGGAATATTTGAGGTGTGCTAATTCAGGCAGCGCTGATAGGGATATTTAACAACAACCAAAAGCTATTTTACGTAACGCAATTGGTTATGGCATGAATTTTGACAGAGAAACCCAAGACTATCCACCGTGACGCACACCGCCCATAAACGCATGGAACAAGAGGCCTAGCCTAATGTCTTTAGTTGCCTGTATACTTCGTATTTAGAAACATAAATAACAAATGTTTTTTCCCCATTTAGTTTTATTTGATTAAAAACCAAGCATAGCCCACCTCAATGCAATTCGCAACGAATTTAAGACTATCGTAAAGGATTTGGGTTCTGAGACTGCTTGGAAAAAATCTTAATCACCAAAGGATTTAAGACTATCGATAAAGGGATTTGGGTTCTGAGACCGCTTGGAGATCAATCTTAATCACCAAAGGATTTAAGACTGTTGATAAAGGGATTTGGTTTCTGAGACCGCTTGGAGATCAATCTTAATCACCAAAGGATTTAAGACTGTGATAAAAGGGATTGGGTTCTGAGACCGCTTGGAGATCAATCTTAATCACCAACGCTTTATTAAAATATACGTCTGACAGGAGTTAAAACAGTGAGCTGACATTTCCCTTTTTATCTATGTATAATAAATCAAAGTGTATTTTGCACATGCGCCGAATACAAACAGGTGTAGACCTTACGTGAAATGCTGATACAACAGGTGTAGACCTTACAGTGAAATGCTGAATACAACAGGTGTAGACCTTACAGGGAAATGCTGAATACCACAGGTGTAGACCTTACAGTGAAATGCTTACTTACAGGCTCTAACCAACAGGGCAAAAAAGGTGTTAAGGTGAACAATAGGTAAGTTAAGAAATAACACAACAGTTAAAAGACAGTGAAAATAACAGTAGCGAGGCTATAATCAGAGCGAGGCTTATAACAGTAGCGAGGCTATTACAGCACCGGTTAGTCGGCCTGCTTGGGTACAGTTGAAGTCGGAAGTTTACATACACTTAGATTGGAGTCATTAAAAAATTGTTTTTCAACAACTCCAAAAATGTCTTGTTTAACAAACTATAGTTTTGGCAAGTCGGTTAGGACATCACTTTGTGCATGACAACAAGGATTTTTCCAACAATTGTTTACAGACAAGATTAATTCACCTATAATTGACTGTATCACAATTTTCAGTGGGTCAGAAGTTACATACACTAAAGTTGACTTTGCCTTTACACAGCTTGGAAATTCAGAAAATGTCATGGCTTTAGAAGCTTCTGATAGGCTAATTGACATAATTTTAGTCAATTTGAGTGTACCTGTAGATGTATTTCAAGGCCTACCTTCAAACTTTTGCTTGAAAATCAAAAGAAATCAGCCCTCACAGTCTGGTGTCATCCATGGGAGAAATTTCCAAAACGCCTGAAGTACCCACGTTCATCTGTACAAACAATAGTACGCAAGTATTAACACCATGGGACCACGCAGCCGTCATACCGCTCAGGAGGAGACGTGTTCTGTCTCCTAGAGATTAACGTACTTGGTGTGAAAAGTGCAAATCAATCCAGAACAACAGCAAAGGACCTTGTGAAGATGCTGGAGGAAACAGGTCAAAAATTATCCACAGTAAAACGAGTCCTATATCGACATAACCTGAAAGGCTGCTCAGCAAGGAAGAAGCCACTGCTCCAAACCTGCCATAACAAGCCAGACTACGGTTTGCAACTGCCACATGGGACAAAGATCGTACTTTTCGGAGAAATGTCCTCTGGTCTGATGAAACAAAAATAGAACTGTTGGCCATAATGACCATCGTTATGTTTGGAGGAAAAAGAGGGACACTTGCAAGCCGAGAACACCATCCCAACCGTGAAGCACGGGGGTGGCAAGCATCATGTTGTGGGGGTGCTTTGCTGCAGGAGGGACTTGGTGCTCTTCATAAAATAGATGGATCATGAGGTAGGAAATGATGTGGAATATATGAAGCAACACTCTAAGACATCATCAGGGAAGTTAAAGCTGGTCGCAAATGTGTCTTCCAAATGGACAATGACCCCAAGCATACTTCTGAGTTGTGGCAAAATAGGCTTAAGGACAACAAAGTCAAGGTATTGAGTGGCCATCACAAGCCCTGACCTCAATCCCATAAAAATTGTGGGCAGAACTGAAAAAGCGTGTATGAGCAAGGAGGCCTACAAACCTGACTCAATTACACCAGCTCTGTCTGGAGGAATGGGCCAAAAATTCACCCAACTTATTGTGGGAAGCTTGTGGAAGGCTACCCAAAAAGTTTGATCCAAGTTAAACAATTTAAAGGAAATGCTACAAATACTAAGTGAGTGTATGTAATTTTCTGACCGACTGTGAATGTGATGGAAATAATAAAAGCTGAAATAAATATTCTCTCTACTATTATTCTGACATTTCATGTTCTATAAAATAATGCGGTGATCCTAATTGACCTAAAACAGGAATTTTACTATGAATTAAGTGCAGAATTGGAAAACTGAGTTTTAAATGTATTTGGCTAAGGTGTATGTAAACTCCGACTTCAACTGTACTTTTTTTTAATTTAATTTATTTTGGTAGCAGACATATTCAACAAAATGTACAATGTGGACCCCAGAGGATATCACTTGAAAGTGTTTAATTAAACGCTTGTTTCCAAAGTGGTTCTCGATGGTTAAAAACAATAACACATAATGATTAAAAGACAAGGCAAAATTAAAACAAACCATAAATACATTCATTTATATTGACATCCTAAAAAGTGGCACTGTTCACTGTCACTTTCTCCCTAACCATAAACATCAACCATAGCCATTTCACATAAAACAGGATCCTCCGGGGTGTCTCGTGGGGTAAAAGGTGTTGGTGCTTGCGTACATCAATCATTATCTCTGTCTTTTCTGTTCTTGTCCGCCTGTCTTGCCTGTCCTGCACTGCTGCTTGTCCTGACTTGTTCTGCCTGTGCTAGCTGTCTGGCCTGTCTGCTGTCTGGCTTCTGCTCGGTCTGCCTTGTCTGCCTGCTCGTGCCGATCAGTCAAATAATACAGGACGTTCCTAACAACACATACATGCTATATGAACACACAACCACCCTTGATACACAGTGGAGAGTGGATATCACATGTATGGTGCTAATACTTAGAAGATGGTATATGGACTCAATCGAAAAAACTGTGTTGGGGTATGTAGTTCTATCTATTGATTATCACGCACACAGTCGTGCATCAAAGCATGGAGGGTATACATATTGGTATGTTATGGCTCTTATCATCATGAACGAGACAGATAATATCTGTACTTCCCATAACCATCACAAAGAGCTCATCCACCACATGGACCAGAGGGATTGTCTCAGAGTTTGTGTACTCAAAATAGAGTATATGGACTCATACAGTGAATCCTAGGGAGTTATGTTGTTCTATAGTGTCTATGACTCTTCAATAACTGGGTGTTGTAATGTCATATTGTGAGTCGTATCATCGATTTGACACTCATCAAGTGATCCTGGTAGGTAGTCATGTGTCTAGTAGAGTATATTGACCTCATCAAACTGTGTTGTTGTCTAATTATAGCCTAGATATCTCAAGACTCATGCAGAAACTGTGTCGTTAGATTGTCTGATTGCAGCCGAACGCTTCTAAATGATCCATACAGACACTATCACTTAGAGACGAGAATTACATTCTTTTATAGACTTCATATCATTCAACTCTCTCTCGCATTGCTCACATAGTAGATACTCCGATCCACTTCGATTTAACTGTAGTTAATGGAGTCAGTCGTAGTGCAGCTCTCGCGTTGGGAAACACATGGTAAGTCTGGTTTCACCTCACTTGTCATCAGAACACTGGTTTCCCGGCGCATCCTCTGTTGCCTGGGAATTTCACAGGCTCTGTCAACTAAGATATTACCACTAATTTCACAGGCTCTGTCAACTAAGATATTACCACTAATTTCACAGGCTCTGTCAACTATAAGATATATTAAGATATTACCACTAATTTCACAGGCTCTGTCAACTATAAGACAGCACTAGTAATTTCATTCAGGCGGTACTTTCTCATAGTTTCATGGTGATAGGTGAAGGGTTATTGCAGGAATAGACAAACAGATGCTGCCAAGAAACTCAAGTAATTCAAATGCACCAATGAGACAGGGCACACATACACACAAACACAGACGCACACACACACACGCGTGCTGCATTACCCTTGTATGACTGACACAGGGAGTGAGAATGGTGAGGGAGCCACGTCAGAGCTGGCTCTCTCTGACCTGATTAGGTAAAACAATAAAATGATTTAAACAACCTCTTTGCTCTGTAGAAAATATAAAGTACAAATGAAAACTAATGAATTCAGTTAACAAGAAAAACAGCCAAAAAAAGAGATGAGAGAGAAGAAGAGTTGTGGCAATCTCATCAAAGAGCCGCAGACACATCAACACAAGGAATGAAGCTAACAGGGTAAACTAACAATTAGAACACGTTGAGTGATTAGTGGTGGTGAACGTACCCCTCAACTTTATGACTGTGTTAGTAAACAAATATCGGAGCAGTAAGTTGATTTACAGTGAGGGTTTAGCTGTGTGATTGTTTTGCCCTGTGAAGGCCTTTGAGTGGTACAACACAATGTGTTTACCAATGTGAACGTTTAGGTCCTGTGACCGTACTGTACCTCTAAACTGTACAACTTAATGCATTTATTGAATTAGTTGTGTTGTCAATGAATCCCAGGGCAGTGTGATAGTGTTAAACTGTTTAAACGTTACTAAATGAGTTGTCACGTGAACGTACCCCTCAGCTGTGCAACGTAATGAGTTAAGCTGTGTGTGAGTGAATGAGTTGTGTTGTGAACGTACCCCTCAGAGCAGTGAGATAGTGTTGTGCTGTGAAATGAGTTGTGTTGTGAACGTAACCCTGAGCAGAGTGCTGAGGAGGAGGGGGGGGTCTTCTCAGCCAGACGTGACTCAGGGAGGGGTTTGCATACACACACAGTGAACACACACACACACACACACACACACACACACACACACACACACACACACACACACACACACACACACACATCACAACAAAGACCACACACACACACAACACACACACACACCCGCACAACACACCACTACCACAGACACACACGCACACACCACATAAGAAGATGAATCTGTGAGGTCTGTCCAACCGTCATTGCATCATTACATTGTCAACTGTATGTTACCCGAGACGCTTTCTAAACTGGACGTTCAGTAACCTGTTTCTAGCTGATACCATTAACAAAAGGGACCTATCACTGCGTAATCATTATGCTTTATTCATCCGCTAGCGTTAAGATGCCGCTCAGGGTTAAAACACACCATTCGGTTAGCAATTCGTCATGTTAAAAACTGTGCACTCGGCTAATTTTCCCACCTTATACGCCAGGTTCGCAATTCTACCATGTCTTATAGTCAGCCTCGCGCACCAGAAAATAACAGCGGTGTGAATTCGAGTGGACCTCCAATATTGTCTCCGAGGTCGCTCCTATACGGCACAACTCATCTCAGCCGCCATGCGCTGAATAGGCGATTCAACTTATACACACAAAAACAACCAAAAAGCTTTTTTGCACGACTGTCCTTTCACACCCCTTTCACGGTCTTACAAACTGGCACAAAGATTTGGTTACTATGGCATGCAATTATTTGACCAAGAAGGCAACAACCCCCCAAGACCTCCAAGCCCGGACCGCACACCGCGCCCATAAACGCATGGCACAAGAAGCCTAGCCTAGATAGCTACGCTATTGCCTGTAAGTGCCTATCGCTATTTAGAAACAAAAGTAACAAATGTTTTTCTTCCCATTTAGTTTTATTTGATTAAAACCAAGCAAGACCTCACCTCAATTCAATCGCAACCGAATTTAAGACTATCGATAAAGGGATTTGGGTTTCTGCAGACTGCTTGGAAATAATCTTAATCACCAAATGGATGTTATTAGACTATCGATAAAGGGATTTTTGGGGTTCTGAGAACCGCTTGGAGAATCAATCTTAACTAACCAAAAAGGATTAAGAACCCTGTTGATAAGATTTGGGTTTCTGAGACCGCTTGGAATCAATCTTAATCACAAAGGATGATTAAGACTGTTGATAAAGGGATTTGGTTTCTGAGACCGCTTGGAGATAATCTTAATCACCACTCTTTTATTAAAAAATCAACGTCTGGACAGGAGTAAAACAGTGACTTGCCATTCCCTTTCTTTATCTATGTAATAATAAATCAAAAGTGGTATTTTGTCACGAATGCCGGCCGAATACAACAGGTGTAAGACCTTACCAGTGAAAATGCTGACTACAACAAGGTTGTAGACTTACAGTGAACTGCTGAATACAACAGGTGTCGACCTTACAGTGAAAATGCTGATAACAACAA